>NW_011494888.1:1072100-1072496 GCF_000754665.1 Bison bison bison
CTTGCTTTTTCCATGATCCAGTGGATGTTGGCAATTTGATCTCTGGTTCCTCTGCCTTTTCTAAAACCAGCTTGAACACCAGGAAGTTCACAGTTCACGTATTGCTGAAGCCTGGCTTGGAGAATTTTGAGCATTACTTGACCTGCCTCTTGAGAAATCTGTATGCAGGTCAGGAAGCAACAGTTAGAACTGGACATGGAACAACAGACTGGTTCCAAATAGGAAAAGGAGTATGTCAAGGCTGTATATGGTCACCCTACTTATTTAACTTATATGCAGAGTACATCATGAGAAACGCTGGACTGGAAGAAACACAAGCTGGAATCAAGATTGCTGGGAGAAATATCAATAACCTCAGACATGCAGATGACACCACCCTTATGGCAGAAAGTGAAG
>NW_011494888.1:1072596-1076331 GCF_000754665.1 Bison bison bison
AGTGAAAGTGGAGAGTGAAAAAGTTGGCTTAAAGCTCAACATTCAGAAAATGAAGATTATGGCATCTGGTCCCATCACTTCATGGGAAATAGATGGGGAAACACTGGAAACAGTGTCAGACTTTATTTTTCTGGGCTCCAAAATCACTGCAGATTGTGACTGCAGCCATGAAATTAAAAGACACTTACTCCTTGGAAGGAAAGTTATGACCAACCTAGATAGCATATTCAAAAGCAGAGATATTACTTTGCCAACAAAGGTCCGTCTAGTCAAGGCTATGGTTTTTCCTGTGGTCGTGTATGGATGTGAGAGTTTGACTGTGAAGAAGGCTGAGCGCCAAAGAATTGATGCTTTTGAACTGTGGTGTTGGAGAAGACTCCTGAGAGTCCCTTGGACTGCAAGGAGATCCAACCAGTCCATTCTGAAAGAGATCAGCCCTGGGATTTCTTTGGAAGGAATGAAGCTAAAGCTTAAACTCCAGTACTTTGGCCACCTCATGAGAATAGTTGACTCATTGGAAAAGACTCTGATGCTGGGCGGGATTGGAGTCAGGAGGAGAAGGGGACAACAGAGGATGAGATGGCTGGATGGCATCGCTGACTTGATGGATGTGAGTCTTAGTGAACTCCGGGAGTTGGTGATGGACAGAGAGGCCTGGCGTGCTGCGATTCATGGGGTCGCAAAGAGTCGGACACGACTGAGCGACTGAACTGAACTGAACTGAACTAAAGTGCTAACTAGAAAAGAGTCATCACCTGGATTATGCACAATACTTTGATTTCTCTGAGACCTTTTGAAAAAAAGAATCTGCAGAAGTGACTCACTTGATAGATTTTATAATGTCGCCTCATATAACCTTTCTTTGATTTCTCTGATGGAAGGGTTAATAAACACCGGAGATGTGAAAAAAAAAATGTCCAGAGCAATTAGAGATCTTATTTCTTGATGACTGATGTTTCATTTTCTATTACTAGGCAAGGACCCATTTTAGAACTTTATACTTCGAAATTAATGGTTGAAATAAAAACTGATCTTAGTCATTTTATCTGGATGAGTCAAAATAGCTGCTCTTCTAATTTTATTGATGAATTTGATTATTAAATTGACTGTTTGCTAAAATTGAAGTGAATTACTCTTGTGTTTGGAAAATTAATCCCCTACAAGTGGTTATTTTCTTTTCAGATTAGTCAGAATAAATGCAATATCGCCCAGAGATACAGACTACTTATTCCCTTTTATAATGCGAGTCATTTTAAATTTTGAGAGAACACTCAACCTGACTGAAGTAGTGTTTGGAAGAGGTAGGTGTAGGACCAAATTCATGCTGGCTTTTTAAAGATACCTCCATGGTTCCCATTGAAAATAATCACTTTGGGATTAATTTGGGTTAGTGCTAATTTACTTAAAAGTTTCTACTTTTTGTGAAGGGTCTCTTCTTTCTGCCTTCCCATGGTGCTGTCTGTCTTCAGAAACAAGCGGTCCCAATGGTGGGAGTTTTGGCAGCTCTGGTCTCGCCTGTGTGAACCGTAATCTCTTGTGTGCCTGGCTGTTCTGATCTGCCTGTTGAGCATCGTACCGTGGTGCACAGTGTAAGTCTCTGGTACAGGGTTCTGTGGATCTGATAACTGTGATTCTTGGCATTCTCTGGAGCTGGGGAACGCACCTGAACTTAGGTCTCCAGAGTCTCCGCTGTGCCCCAGGCCTTTCCTTCCCACCTGTCGCTAAGCGTTTCTGGGAAGCTGAGGGCATTCTGGCCTGTTGTCTAGCTACCATTGTGTAGGATGCAGGATTTGAGGGAGCTCCCCTAGAGATTTGCCAGTCCTGGCTACTCTGTCATGGGGGGTGGCAGGGGGGCCGCCCTGTGCTGACTGTGGCTGGGTCACTGACTATAAGAGCTTCCCACAGGCTATGATGGGGAAGTAAAACACCAGCTCTGGTATTCTTAGGAATCCTGCAAATTATTGTGCATTTTCTATGAGAGATTCTGTTGCCTCTCCCTTCCACAGGCTAGGCTGTGATGCAAGGGAGCAGCAGCCCTGGGTTCACTGGGGGGAACTAGGTGGCGACTCTATATGTCCTTCCTTAGCTACTACCTCTCTGGTCTGCCAGGAGGGTTTTCCTGGTACTCGGACTTTCTGTTAAGGCTGTCACTCTAACACTTCTCCTCCTGCCTGAGGGGCTAACCTGCACAGGTTATCCGTAATAGAAAAAAAGGACCAGTGAACCAGCAGTCAAAATAGAAAAGCGACAGATCATGAATTATTGTTAAAACCTTATTTCTTTTTCTAGTTATACTACTGCCTCTACAGAGTCCACCTGTTCCTTTGCTTCATTTTGGCCCTGGTGAAACTCTTCTTCCAGGTACAGACAACTTGACAAAGCAATAAGATCCTGGACTCTGGAATCAGACAGAACTGGATGTCAGCACCAACCCTGTCTAATTTAGCACTGTGACCCTCAAAAAGCCATTTGAATGATGTCAGACTGTTACTTCAATGAAAAAAATAATAATTTACTCAATAATTCTGACCTCACAAGTATATTATGAGAATAAAATAAGGTAATTTAATGGTGCCAATTTTAGCAGTCTGCTGTTTAAATTCTGAGTACTGTGAATCATTGTCATATTGCTGTCATTAGTATCTGCTGCTACTGCTACTGCTAAGTCACTTCAGTCGTGTCTGACTCTGTGCAACCCCAGAGACAGTAGCCCACCAGGCTCCCCCGTCCCTGGGATTCTCCAGGCAAGAACACTGGAGTGGGTTGCCATTTCCTTCTCCAACGCATGAAACTGAAAAGTGAAAGTGAAGTCACTCAGTCGTGTCCGACCCTCAGTGATCCCATGGACTGCAGCCTTCCAGGCTCCTCCATCCATGGGATTTTCCAGGCAAGAGTACTGGAGTGGGGTGCCATTGCCTTCTCCTGTCATTAGTATCTAGTGAATGATAATTGTGCTAGTAATAGTAGCAGAAAAAGAAGGGAAAAGAGGAGAAAGAGTGGAAAGAGAAAGAAAAAGAAGAGGCAAAGAGAAGAAGGACAAATGGAAAAGTAATTTCAACATGACAAAATGCACGTTTAAGCTGCTTCCATCGAATTAAGTATTAATTTATCAGAGGAAGTGATACAACTCCTTCTGTTTTACCTACAAAGTGTTGCTCATTCTAGATGTATGTATTTCATTGATTGGCCATTATTTTCTTTTATTTTTCACTTCACATCCGATGAGTTTACTTCGTAACTTTTTCAAAATGAATAAGATAAAAATGATCATAGAATGTTGGATTTCATTTATTATTCTTTTTAAAGTCAAGTCAACATATGTATATATCTTTTATCTATGGCTTATGAAAATCATCATCTTCAAAGAGGACCTGCAGATCACAAGATGCCAGTGTCACATGTTTATGCCACTCAGCCATCAGAAAGTTTACATCCATTGACCTAGAGACTGTCATACAGAATGAAATTAGCCAGATAGAGAAAAACAAATATTATATATGAGTGCATGTATGTGGGATCTAGAAAAATGGTGTAGATGATCTTATATGCAAAGCAGAAATAGAGACACACACATAGCGAGCAAACATTGGACACCAAGGGAGCAAAAGTGTGGGGGTGGGAAGAATTGGGAGATTGGGATTGAGACATATACATTATTGATACTATGGATAAAATTGACAGCTAATGAGAACATACCGTATAGCCCAGCGAACTCTCCTCAGTGTTCTGTGGTGA
>NW_011494888.1:1076431-1104450 GCF_000754665.1 Bison bison bison
TAAATGGGAAGAAAATCATAAAAAGAGGGTATATATGTGTATGTATATATATATATATATATATCTGATTCACTTTGTTGTACAATAGAAACTATACTCTGGTAAAAAATAATAAAGAGAAAGTTTGCATGCATTGGAATTGAGCAGAGTCTATTAACCCAAACCGTTGCAATAAAGTTTTAATAATGATACAGAAATAATTATCATGGGCCATGTATTGACAAAAAACATGCACAGTATGGCAACCTGGACCCTAAATAGTCATTATGCACGTTTAACTGATTATTATTAGTCTGAATCAGACCCCTGTTGATTTTGACCAAAAGTGGTTTTCATTTGACAGCTGTTCAATGTCCTTGTAAAATAATTTGGTTTGTTTAGCTCATTTTTGGACAAAAAATTTCCTACATTGTAATGAGATACGTATGCTAATATTTTCCCCATCTGAAAGTCTGTGTATTTATTATTGTGATGACTGAAGTGTGACAATTACAGATATAGTTTATGTAGATCATCATCGTGTGCCCATGCATTGGCAATAGTCTCATAACTGGAGATGAGCATGAATGACCTTTAACCTGTAAAATATACAGAAGTGGTTAGTGTATCATTCAGCCTCTAAAATGCATTTTTGTAGGTGAGACCACAGTACTTGTATATGATATTTAGTCAAGTGTCTCTTCTCACCAACTCCCATTTCCTTCTGACTCTTTAGTTTCTTTTTCTTTTTGACCATGTTGTTCAATCACTAAGTCATATCCAACTCTTTTGCAACCCCATCAACTGTAGTACACCAGGTTCCTCTGTCCATGGAATTTTCCAGGCAAGAATAATGGGTTGCCATTTCCTTCTCCAAGGGATCTTTCCCACCCAGGGACTGAACTTGAGTCTCCTGCATAACAGGCAGATTCTTTACCAATTGAGCCACCAGGGAATCCCCATTTTGACTTAGGTATAAAAATAAATAATTTTATTAAAATTTAGTTTAGGTTTCCTCACTGTTCCTGCTGGAGAGCTTCTGTTGCTTTCTGTGAATGTGGTCTCCAGGGTTGACAATATCCCTGGTGATCTTAGCATAAGACATGGTTGGAGAGTAAGCAGAAAGGGAGCTCTGTAATTAGTGTTTCGTCTCTAACTCAATCCCTGTGCTGCCATCAGTAAAATACCAGCATAGCTTTGTCACTTATCTGCTTGAAACTCTAAAGGCTCTTGTTGCCTTTGGGAGGGTTTCCCAGGTGGATCAGTGGTAAAGAATCTGCCTACCAATGCAGGAGATGCAGGAGAAAAATGTTCTATCCTTGTGTCAGGAAGATTCCCTGGAGAAGGAAATGCCAATGCACTCCAATATTCTTGCCTGGAAAATTCCATGGACAGAGGAGCCTGGCAGGCTACAGTTAATGGGGCCGCAGAAAAGTCAGGACTGAGCAAACATGCACTCCTACCTATTGTCTTGGAATAAAAGCCAAATCACTGAGCTTATCTTAAAATATTATTTTCCTGTTCACCCCCATTTCTTTTGCCTCTTGTTTTGCCAAGTCTCTGCCTGTAATGTGAGAGACCCAGGTTCAATCCCTGGGCCAGAAAGATCCCTTAGAGAAGGAAATAGCTACCCACTCCAGTATTCTTTGGGAAATCACGTAGGCAGAGGAACCTGATAGGCTGCAGTTCATGGGGTCCCAAAGCATTGTACACGACTGGGAAACTAACAGTTTCGCTTTTCTTTTGCCAACTCTGTCCCCACATCCCATTTGTATTAGACTTTCCAGTTCCTCAGATGCATCTGCCACTTCTCACCTTCAAGCCTTGGTGCATATTCTTCTCTTTGATGTAAACACTTTCTCTGTGTTTGCAAGTGCCTCATTCTGACTCATCCCTTAGGTTTCAGCTGAAACTGTCTTAAGTCTCCCTGCTGTTTCTATTCACAGTACATTTCATTAACTCCATCTTATTATGCATTTTTTTTTGGTAATTACTTGGATTATTGTCTTTGATAAATTTTAGGCTCTGTAAGAGCAAAGGCCTTGTCTATCAATTTTACTGTTATCCTTACCTTTTGGTTATTGTAATACCTAGAAGACATAAGATGATAAAAATTTGTTCTCAGTGAATTCATGGATGGATAGATGGATGAATTTAGTAAGACCACTGGGTGAATAATTCACCATCCCCTGAACTCATTTGCAACTGAATTGATCTTATTAATATTGGTATCTTTTTAAAGTCTTAAATCTGTTTAATATTAATCCATTCTTTCTTTCACATTAATTGCTGAGCTCTGAATATTTTGTGAGGAACTGTAATAGGTAATGTAAATTAAGAAATTAATAAACATAAAATCTCATGTAGTTCACAGTCTACTTAACAAACAATGAAATATTCAAGTGAGATTTTAAATCAGTTTAAAACATAATAACAACTATATGCTTGAGTTGGATGCCTTTGAATCATGTGGGAAATGAGGTATTATTCTCCGCTTTTTTAAACATTTCCATCTTTAAATTGTCATAATTTTCTCTATAAATTTGCCCATGTGGTTTATTTTCTAAGGAAATTCTGTCAAAAAAAAAAAAAGTAAATTCATCTCTGGTTCTTAGTGGCAAATTCTTGAAGAAGACTGGTGGTTGTTTCATGGGAAGGTATAAGGAGAAAATGTCCTTTGGCTGGTACTCCATAGAAGAAGCTGTGTAGGTGTGGCCTTGTTAAATCATGCCTTGATTCCTTCCTCAAGAAAGTCAGCTTGCAAACATTGAGCTGAACGTGAAAATCAGACTTTCCTTTTTAATTACTTCTAATGTCTATTTCCTTTTGTCTCCTTCGGGAGATGCAGATTAAACTCTTCAAGCCGCCTTATGACTGGAAATTGCTGCATTGTCCTCTGCAATTTTAGCTTTCTTTGATCCATATGTTAAGCATTATTTTAATATCTGTGAACATTCTATTGCTTTAAATTTGTATTGTTTTATATCTTAGTTTTATATTATTAAGAAAAGCTGGAAGGGTTGACACAAAGAAGTAGTTCATTACAAAGCCATTGAACAAAAAAGAAAAGCCAATGAATGGTCCCTTTTCCAATATTTGTTGTTGTTTCTTTGTGTTAATAACTCATTTCCGGCTCTTTGTGACCCCATGGACTGTAGCCCACCAGGCTCCTCTGTCCATGGGATTTTCCAGGCAAGGATACTGGAGGAGGTTGCCATTTCATTCTCCTGGGATCTTTTCAACCGAGGGATCGAACCATGTCTCCTATATAGACAGGTGGATTCTTTACCACTGAGCCCCCAGGGAAGCATTTCCTTTGTTTACACATGGGGATTTTCTTTGCAGCCTCAAATAGATCATCCAAACAAGTGTCTGTCTTGGTCACCACATTAAAAGAAGAATAACTAAAAAGGAACACAACAATATGTACTTATCTTCCTATCCGTGACCTCCAGTGATCCTTAGTGAGGAAATGCAGTTGATGTGTCCAGCTTCCTTAATACATAACTTTAATCAAGGTAACTGTGTACAATTCTGACTCCATTGTAATTTGTGGTATTTTCAATAAATCATTTCTATTGGCCTTAGAAAATCATTCGCTAAAATAACTCTGCTCCTAAGTCACTTCAGTCGTGTCTGACTCTGTGCGATCCCATAGACAGCAGCCCACCAGGCTCCCCCGTCCCTGGGATTCTCCAGGCAAGAACACTGGAGTGGGTTGCCATTTCCTTCTCCAATGCAGGAAAGTGAAAAGTGAAAGTGAAGTCGCTCAGTCGTGTCTGACTCTTAGCGACCCCATGGACTGCAGCCTACCAGGTTCCTCCTCCCATGGGATTTTCCAGGCAAGAGTACTGGAGTGGGTTGCCATTGCCTTCTCCAAAATAACTCTAGATATTATTATAGATAAGGACCTCCAAGCACTAACTGACCTTTGACCTTAAGAAATTAGCATCAACAAAAGGATTTATTTACAGAACAGAAATAGACTTTTATGATTACCAAAGTGGGGAAGGAGGTAGGAGGGATACATTAAGAACTTGGGATTAACTGACACATAACCATTACATATAAAATAGATAAAAAAGAAGGACCTACTGTAAAGCACAAGGAACTATATTCAGTGTCTTGTTGTTTAGTCACTGTCATGTCCGAATCTTTGTGACCCAATGGACTGTAGCATGACAGGATCCTTTGTCCTTCACTATCTCCTAGAGCTGGCTCAGACTCATGTCCATTGAGCCAGTGATGCCACCGAACCATCTCATCTCTGTTGCCCTCTTCTCTTCCTGACTTCAATCTTTTCCAACTTCAGGGTCTTTTCCAGGGAGTCAGCTCTTCACATCAGGTGGCAAAACGTTTGGAGCTTCAACTTCAGCATCAGTCCTTACAATGAATATTCAGGGTTGATTTCCTTTATGATTGACTGGTTTGATCTCTTTGCTGTCCAAGGGACTCTCAAGAGTCTCCTCCAGCACCACAGTTTGAACGCATCAGTTCTTCAATGCTCAGCCTTCTTTATAGTCTATCTCTTACATACACGCATGACTACTAGAGAAACCATAGCTTGGACTATAGGGACCTTTGCCAGCAAAGTGATATCTCTGCTTTTTAATACACAGTCTAGATTTGTCATAGCTTTTCTTCCAAGGAGCAAGAGTCTTTTAATGTTATGGCTGCAGTCACTATCTGCAGTGATTTTGGAGCCCAAGAAAAGAAAATCTGGCACTGTTTCCATCTTTTCCCCGATATATTTGCCATGAAGTGATGAGACTAGAAGCCATGATCTTAGTTTTTTGAATGTTGAGTTTTAAGCCAGCTTTTTCAACTCTCCTCTTTCACCTTTATCCAGAGGCTCTTTAGTTTCTCTTCACTTTCTGCCATTAGGGTGGTGTCATCTACATATCTGAGGTTGTATTTTGTAATAACCTATAATGGAAGAGAATTGAAAAAGTACATATATAAAAGTATATATATATAAAATATTTCTATAACTGAACCACTTTGTTATATACCTGAAAATAACATAGTGTTGTAAATCAACTACACTGCAGTCAAAAAATAAATGTTAGCCTCATCAGAGGTAGACAGATCAAGTAGACAATTTATCTTCCAGGCAGAGTGTTGGAATGAGAACTAATCATGCAGCAGGCTGTGTTTAAAGCTTCTGCTAAGTTGCTTCAGTCGTGTCCAACTCTGTGCAACCCCAGAGATGGCAGCCCATCAGGCTCCCCCGTCCCTGGGATTCTCCAGGCAAGAACACTGGAGTGGCTTGCCATTTCCTTCTCCAATGCATGAAAGTGAAAACTGAAAGTGCAGTCGCTCAGTTGTGTCCGACTCTTAGCGACCCCATGGACTGCAGCCTACCAGGCTCCTCTGTCCATGGGATTTTTCAGACAAGAGTACTGGAGTGGGGTGCCATTGCCTTCTCCGTTGCATTATATTGAATTGTGTAACTTTCTTGTTTGGAACTATCTATGTCCTTCACATTATTGAATCCTTGATTTCTTTTAGTAAAAATGTCTGGAAATTAAGTCAGGGAAAGCATCTTATAGAAAACAGCATGATCTAGGCCTGTCACTTTTTTATTATCTACATAAATTTTCGGAGGAAGCTGTGGGTAATTTTGAGATTCAGGTCTCACTTTTTCTCTTTCTCTCTTTCACATACACACACAGACATAAGACACACACATATATGCTAAATTGCAATACTATTAAATGGTTACCAAATCTATAGTACAGAGAGTCTAGTTTTGGTTTGTTAAAATTAGACATTTTTATTCAGGCCAAAGAGGAAGATAAGACATAGCTATGATTATGCCACAACTAATTTAACACCAAATTGTGTTAATACCCATAAACAGAGACAAGCTATTTTAGCGTGGTTGAGAATTCTCAAGACAAATTAGAATTACCTCATTTTTCTTAAGCACTGTGTGTACTGTTAAATCTTTCACTTTTTTTTTTTTTTTGCTGGGATTCTAAACTGTGGATACATTTAGATGGAAAAAAGACACTAATATGCTAAAAACATATTTATGTTTGGTATGTTTGTGTGTGTGTTAGTCACTCAGTCATGTCCAGCTCTTCCTGACCCCACAGACTGTAGCTTGCCAGGCTCCTCTGTCCATGGAGTTCTTCAGGCAAGAATACTGAAGTGGATTGCCATTCTCTTCTCCAGGGGATCTTCCCTATCCAGGGATTGAATCCAGGTCTCCTACATTGCAGGCAGATTCTTTACTGTCTGAGCCACCATGGAAGAAATATCCCATGTGGAGCATTTCATTTCACAGAGAAATGCATCATTTGGATGAGTCTGTAAAAAACAACCTAAATTACCTACTTGGTTTGAAATTTTGGTCGCTGTTACCAAGTCCTCTTTATTTCAACGTTGAAGAAAGCTCACCGTTTACAAAAGTTTTTTGTGCTTATTCTGAAGTTGAGTTTTAAACAAAACTATCTGTCTTGGTTTCAGATATACTGAGTTGGAAGGAAGTTGGTTCACCCAAAACAAATTTTTGTAATGCTGGTTAATTAATGATCAATTGACCAATGATTTGTTCACCATCTAAATTTACTGTAAAATTTCTATTAATCATATCTGCAATTCACATGTGGATGGATAGTCTAGCCCCTCAGCAACTGAAAACACAAGTGTCTATCAAAGCTGACTTTTGATACTTCCATGTATTTTAAGTAATTTTGTGGAAGTTTATGAGTTGGCCTCTAAGTACAATATTAGATTCATTTCTCAACTTTTAGGCTCATACAGAATCCAGTACTTATATTATTTAAACACAGGATCGTTTTGGACAAAGGAAATTTTTGTTGTTGTTTTTTTTTTTTTTTTAAGCTTCCTCTGAACCCCAGAGTTTTTGGAGAAGGAAATGGCAACCCACTCCAGTGTTCTTGCCTGGAGAATCCCAGGGACGGGGGAGTCTGCTGGGCTGCTGTCTCTGGGGTTGCACAGAGTCGGACACGACTGAAGCTACTTAGCAGAACCTCAGAGTTTAGCTTAACTTTTTAGCATCTGAGACTCTTCTATTCTGGGTCCTAGCTAGCACAGAATCTGGGACAGAGTAGAAATGAATTCATCAACAGAGAAAAGTGAACTAATATTTATTTATTCTCTTAATTATAAATGAGTGATTTTTATTTGGCATATGCCCCATTTTTTAATAGCCTCCATTTCTTGATATAGTAGTTTGAAATTCAAAGATAAGTATCCTTAGGTTAATTATCTGAGGGAAAAACAACTGCCCAAAGGAAGTCCTTATCATCATATTATTTTATATATCAAAATTTGAATATGCTAAAGCAAGCAATGTTAAATTTTACCTAATTCAGGAAAAACTAATACAATATTATAAAGTTTAAAAATAAAATAAAATTTAAAAAAAATACTCTATGATAGCTACCCAACTTATGTCTTTTTGATAGTATCTATCCTTCATTTTTCATTAAAAATTTTAGTATAACAGTTAAAATGAAGCCTCAAACACTATTTTTTCTTTTAAATATATCAATTTTAATGTATAATATTACTTTAGCTTTATGATTATGTTTACAGTGTACTGCATAATGATTTGACATTTGCATACATTATGAAATGATCATCACAATTAGTCTGGGCTTCCTGGTGGCTCAGAAGGTAAAGAATCTGCCTGCAATGTAGGAGACCCAGGTTCAATCCCTGGGTTGGGAAGGCTCCCTGGAGAAAAAAATGGCAACCCACTGCAGTATTCTTGCCTGGGAAATCGCATAAACATAGGAGCCTGCTGGGCTGCAATACATGGGGTCAATACGTCTAGTAACTATCTGTCCCCATGCAAAGTTACGACAATATTGCTGACCACTCAGTAACTTGAGTGAAGCCAAAATAGACATATTTATCAAACTGACCAAAAGCCCATACCGTATGATGAAGAGATAAATGTTTGAACTAGTTAGGCCCTCAGAATTACTTAACATGAATTGCCCAAGTTCTTTCCATATCTCCAAGTTATATTACTCAGTTTAACTAGGTACCATTCTCTATTTTTACTGTTGTTTAGTCGCTCAATTGTAACCAACACTTGTGTGACCCCACGAACAGTAGCCTGCCAGGCTTCTCTGTCCATGGGATTCTCCTGGCAAAAATACTGAAAAGCATTGCCATTTCCTCATCCAGGGAATCGTCTCGACCCAGGGACCAAATGTGCATCAGATTCTTTATCACTGAGCCACCTGGGAAGCCCATTCTCAATAGTTCCATTATATTCTCGAGCCTCCTCCTCAAAACTGACCATTTATAAGTACATTTTGCTCCATTTTCTTCTTTTATAAGACTTTGTTTTTCTCCTTTTCTGCCTGTATTCTCTCTTCTATGGGAATTTTGAGGAAACCTGTTAAGGCCATATCTTTATTTTGCCTCAATTCAGTGCTATAATCTGTTTATCAACTATTTTCAGCAACATGCCAAGTTCAGGCAGTTGAAAGTCCTCAGATTAGTCTTTTTAATCTAATGAACTTTATTTAGAGTTGAGTAGTCATTAAATACATTATGATATGAATTCACTGGTAACTCACTCTCTGTATACATTTGTGTGAATTGCCATAAGAAGAGAGGACATGTATTTTACATCTAGGTCAACGTCATCTAGGGCTTCCCGGGTGGTGCTGCTGGTAAACAACCCCTGTGCAGTACAGCAGACACAGGTTCAATCCTAGATCAGGAAGATCCCCTGGAGGACGAATGACAACTCACTCCAGTGTTCTTGCTGGAAAATTCTATGGGCAGAAAGCCTGGGTCGCAAGAGTCAGACACGACTGAGCACACAGCACACACATCGTCATCTAGAATGCTATTCATAAAAACAACTAACACATTAAGCACTTATTGTCTGTGAAGCTCTTTACACACTTCTCCTCACAACTCTGTAAAGTATGTGCTGTTATTGTCCACCCTGCACAAACGGGGAAATTGAATGAGGATTTGATAAATGTCTGTTTCCATCATTCTCTAATCTTATGTCATTAAAGAAGGTGGACCTATATACATCAGTACAATAAGAATGTTTTTATGACTGACTTTGAAGTAATTAGAAACTTTCTCAGTAGTCTATAACTACTGTTATTTGACATTTGATATTTATTATATTCACTCCCTAAGATTCATCTTTAAAAAGAAAATATCCATTGGCTTAGATAATTATTGGCCGTCATTGACTAATGGGACTCAGACATTTAGCCATTCATTTCAACACCTGCATTTCTAAGGCGTGCACCTGCACCCTCATCATCAACATGGAAGTTCATTCCTCCCTAATCAATACAAAGTAGAGTTGATGGGATTGCCAGGTGGAGCTGTGGTAAAGAATCTGCCTGCCAATGCAACAGACTCAGGAGATGCAGGGCAAGTTCAATCCCTGGATCAGGAAGATGCCCTGGAGAAGGAACTGGCAACCCATTCCAGTATTATTGCCTGGAGAATCCCATAAACAGAGGAGCCTGATGGGCTACAGTCCACGGGGTCACAAGAGTTGGGCACAACTGAAATAATAGCACGCACACAGATTACATATATATAATATCCATCACTACAATAGCCTGTTTGTATTTATGTACTCATGAGTTTTTGTGTCTGTAATATGTATGTATTTATATTTGCATCAATATTTCTGTTCTTATATCCCTTCTCCACATGATACAAAGAGTCAACTCATTAGAAAAGACCCTGATGCTGGGAAAGATTGACAGCAGGAGGAGAAGGGGGCAACAGAGGATGAGATGGTTGGATGGCATCATTGACTCAGTGGACAGGAGTTTGAGCAAACTCCTGGAGATAGTGAGGAATAGGGAAGCCTAGTGTGCTACAGTCCATGGGGTTGCAAAGAGTCAGACACGACTGAGCAACTGAACAACAAAAAACCCCTTCTCCATATTAAGTAATATGTCACCTCAGCATTTGCTTATTTACACAATAAATTTCTTTGTTCAATATCTCAGCCATGCCAGAATGACAGTGCTCCATCAGTTCTAGATGCCCCCCTCCACCCCTCACAACTGACTTTGTGCCAATGCTTCACAGACCCCCCTGCACCCCTAAACCCCATCAAGTTTCCAAAGTTCACTGATCACCAGGAACAATACTGATATCCTTGTACCAGAAAGAAAGGCAAAGAATATTTTTAAAATACAAAGAAGCAGTAAGTGGTGAGAGGCACTCACATTCTGTATGTATTCTTAAGAGAGTTGACAGAAGTTTCCGATAAATTAAATGCATGTTGAAAGAGAGTAGTCAAGGATGACTCAGACTGTTGGCCTAAGTGGATTATTACATTTCCATTGATTGATATAAGGAATAATGTGGGAGACATATATTGGAGTAGATTGGAAACTGAAAACTCCTCTTGGAGCATGTTGAGATTAAGATGTCTGTTAAGTATTCAAATGAAATAACAGAGCTGGCAGCTGAGTAAGTGAGCATAGGCTTGACAGAGGAGGCCAGGGAAGAAGATGTAAATTGAGATGCAACAGAATACCAATGATATTTATCACCATGGACTAGACAATTATCCAAGGGAATGACTGAATGCAGACAGAGAATAGAAATAAACACTGCCAGATGCTAGTGAGCATTGAAGAGGGGACTGAGAATTACATTTTAGATTAGACTTCTAATCTGCTTTTGTTATGGTTAAGGTGAGAACTTGGTTAAGTGATAAAGGGAGAATGAACGTGGGGAATTTAAGACAAAGTGTAACAAGCCTTATAAGGTATTTTACTGAAGAAGGGCAGAGGAGTCTAAGCTGCAAATAATACAGTTGTCTGTTTTTAAGAATGAATACTACCATAGCATATTGGTATACTGATGAGACAATACATTCATCAAAGGAAAATTGATGAAACTGGAGAAAGATTAGGTGGGATTAAGTTCTTCTCTAGAAAGGTGATCATGATCCATGGAATTTTTCATTATACTGGAAAATAGGAAGTGCATTTTTTCTAAAAATGTGCGTGTGTGTGTGCTCAGTCACTCAGTCATGTTCAGCTCTTTCATGACTCCATGAATGTAGTCCACCAGGCTCCTCTATCAATCGACTTTCTCAGAAAAGAATGCTGGAGTGGATTGTCATTTCTTCTTCCAGGGTATCTTCCTCATCCAAGGATCAAACCCATATCTCTTGAGTCTGATGCATCGGCAGGTAGATTCTTTACCACTGTGCCACCTGGGAAGCCCTTCTAAAGAGTTTTGTGCATCTAAATGTGGGTGAGTTGTTAGATTTAGAAATAGGATGAAAATTCATTGTTATTTTTTCAGTTTTCTAAGAGGCAAAGATCAGCTGAGAGTCAGGAAGGAGAAATGTGTTGAATATTAATGAGAAGATGAGAAGTTTTAAGTAAGTCTCTGAGAGTGGGTGAGCGAATGATTTGTGAAAAATAGCAGTGGCTTAGAATAGAGCTAAGGGCACAATGGAAGTTGTAGGGATGAATTTCAGCTATTAAAAGCATTATGTATTTGTTCAGATTCAGAAGTGCAAAGGCAGGAAGTTGAATAATGAGGGTTGGAGTTTGGAGCACATAAATTCTCTAGAAAGAAGTGTGTGGGAATTGAGAAAGTGCTCAAGGCACTTTTAATTATGAACACTGAGTCAAGTGAAAAGGGATATTGACTATGGTATATATAATGCCACAAAAACTGTCAGCTTCAGTGGGTTAGAGAGCCCACTTGGGGTGAAAATTTTAGGAATCTGAATTATAGAAAATTGTACTGAAAAGACAAGTAGGAAGTGGTAAATTACTTGTAATTCAGATTTTTAAAAAACATTTATTGGAATATGGTTGAGTTATGATGTTGTTTTAGTTTCAAGTGTACAACAAAGTGATTCAGTTACACATACACATATATCCACTCTTTCAGATTCTTTTCTCATATAGGCTCCTACAGAGTATTGAGTAGAGTTCGTTGTGCTATACAGTAGGTCCTTGTTGTATATCTATTTACAGTACTGTGTATATGTTACTCCAAAACTTCTAATGTATCCCCCCTCCTCTTTTCCCTTTGATAATCATAAGTTTGCTTTCAAAATCTGTGAGTCTATTTCTGTTTTGTAAATAAGTTCATTTGTATCATTTTTTTAGAATCCACATGGAAGTGATACCATACAATATTTGTCTTTCTCTTTCTGACTTACTTCACTCAGTATAATAACTTCTAGGTCCATCTGTGTTGCTCCAAATGGGCATTATTTTGTTCTTTTTATGGTTGAATAATATTCCATACTACATTGCATTTGCCCAATGTCATCTGAAATACAGATTTTTGATATCGTGTGGATATTGGTAATATCCAAATGGTTGTGTCTGTAGGGCATGATGGGGGAGGCATGGTGGGCGAACTCATTGGACAGGATGAAGCCAAATCAGAGATGCTAAACTCTTTCAGGTTCTGAGATGTGCAAGAACAATGACTTTGACCCAGCCAAAGTGGGTTTTTGTTCATTTAAATACAGATACTGCTACCCCACGTCCAAGGTAAGAGAAACCCAAGTAAGACAGTAGGTGTTGTAAGAGGGCGTCAGACACACTGAAACCATAATCACAAAAAACTAGCCAATCTTACCACACGGACCACAGCCTTGTCTAACTCAATGAACCTAACCCATGCCGTGTGGGGCACCCAAGGCGGGAGGGTCATGGTGGAGAGGTCTGACACAATTGGTCCACTGGAGAAAAGAATGGTAAACCACTTCAGTTTTCTTGACCTGAGAAACCCATGAACAGTATGAACAGGCAAAGTGATAGGATATTGAAAGGAGAACTCCCCAGGTCGGTAGGTGCCCAATATACTACTGGATATCAGTGGAGAAATAACTCCAGAAAGAATGAAGGGATGGGACCAAAGCAAAAACAATACCCAGTTGTGGATGTGACTGGTGCTAGAAGCAAGGTCCGATGCTGTAAAGAGCAGCATTGCATAGGAACCTGGAATGTCAGGTCCATGAATCAAGGCAAATTGGAAGTGATCAAACAGGAGATGGCAAGAGTGAATGTTGACATTCTAGGAATCAGGGGACTAAAATGGACTGGAATGGGTGAATTTAACTCAGATGACCATTTTATCTACTACTGTGGGCAGGAATCTCTTGGAAGAAATGGAGTAGCCATCATGCTCAAAAAAAGAGTCCAAAATGCAGTACTTGGATGCAATCTCAAAAACAGAATGATCTCTGTTCATTTCCAAGGCAAACCATTCAATATCACGATAATCCAAGTCTATGCCCCAACCAGTAATGCTGAAGAAGCTGATGTTGAACAGTTCTATGAAGACCTACAAGACCTTTTAGAACTAACACCCAAAAAAAAGATGTCCTTTTCATTATAGGGGACTGGAATTCAAAAGTAGGAAGTCAAGACACACCTGGAGTAACAGGCAAATTTGGCCTTGGAGCACAGAATGAAGCAGGGCAAAGGCTAATAGAGTTTTGCCAAGAGAACACACTGGTCATAGCAAACACCCTCTGCCAAGAACACAAGAGAAGACTCTACACATGGACATCACAAGACGGTCAACACTGAAATCAGACTGATTATATTCTTTGCAGCCAAAGATGGAGAAGCTCTATACAGTCAGCAAAAACAAGACCAGGAGCTGACTGTGGCTCAGATAATGAGCTCCTTATTTCCAAATTGAGGCTTAAATTAAGAAAGTGCAGAAAACCACTAGACCATTCAGGTATGACCTAAATCAAATCCCTTATGATTATACAGTGGAAGTGAGAAATAGATTTAAGGGACTAGATCTGATAGACAGAGTGCCTGAAGAACTATCGATGGAAGTTTGTGACATTGTACAGGAGACAGGGATCAAGACCATCCCCATGGAAAAGAAATGCAAAAAAGCAAAATGGCTGTCTGGGGAGGCCTTACAATTAGCTGTGAAAAGAAGAGAAGGAAAAAGCAAAGGAGAAAAGGATAGATACAAGCATCTGAATGCAGAGTTCCAAAGAATAGCAAGGAGAGATAAGAAAGCCTTCCTCAGCAATCAATGCAAAGAAATAGAGGAAAACAATAAAATGGGAAAGACTAGAGATCTCTTCAAGAAAATTAGAGATACCAAGGGAACATTTCATGCAAAAATGGGCTTGATAAAGGACAGAAATGGTATGGACCTAACAGAAGAAGAAGATATTAAGAAGAGGTGGCAAGAATACACAGAAGAACTGTACAAAAAAAGATCTTCACGACCCAGATAATCATGATGGTGTGGTCACTCACCTAGAGCCAGACATCCTGGATATGAAGACAAGTGGGCCTTAAAAAGCATAACTACGAACAAAGCCAGTGGAGGTGATGGAATTCCAGTTGAGCTATTCCAAATCCTGAAAGATGATGCTGTGAAAGTGCTGCATTCAATATGCCAGCAAATTTGGAAAACTCAACAGTGGCCACAGGACTGGAAAAGGTGAGTTTTCATTCCAATCCCAAAGAAAGGCAATGCCAAAGAATGCTCAAACTACCTCATAATTATACTCATCTCACACGCTAGTAAAGTAGTGCTCAAAATCTGCAAGCCAGGCTTCAGCAGTACATGAACTGTGAATGTTCCAGATGATCAAGCTGGTTTTAAAAAAGGCAGTGGAACCAAAAATCAAATAGCCAAAATCTGCTGGATCATCGGAAAAGCAAGAGAGTTCCAGAAAAACATGTATTTCTGCTTTATTGACTATGCCAAAGCCTTTGACTGTGTGGATCACAATAAACTGTGGAAAATTCTGAAAGAGATGGGAATACCAGACCACCTGACCTGCCTCTTGAGAGACCTATATGCTGGTCAGGAAGCACCAGTTAGAACTGGACATGGAACCACAGACTGGTTCTAAATAGGGAAAGGAGTACGTCAAGGCTGTATATTGTCACCCTGCTTATTTAATTATATGCAGAGTACATCATGAGACACGCTGGGCTGGTAGAAGCACAAGCTGGAATCAAGATTGATGGGAGAAATATCAATAACCTGAGATACACAGATGACACCACCCTTATGGCAGACAGTGAAGAGGAACTAAAAAGCCTCTTGATGAAAGTGAAAGAGGAGAGTGAAAAAGTTGGCTTAAAGCTCAACATTCAGAAAACGAAGATCATGGCATCTGGTCCCATCACTTCATGGAAAATAGATGGGGAAACAGTGGAAACAGTGTCAGACTTTATTTCTCGGGGCTCCAAAATCACTGTAGATGGTGACTGCAGCCATGAAATTTAAAAAGCAGAGACATTACTTTGCCAAAAAGGGTCCGTCTAGTCAAGGCTATGGTTTTTCCATTGGTCATGTATGGATGTGAGAGTTGGACTATAAAGAAAGCTGAGCACAGAAGAATTAATGCTTTTGAACTGTGGTGTTGGAGAAGACTCTTGAGAGTCCCTTGGACTGCAATGAGATCCAACCAGTCTATCCTAAAGGAGATCAGTCCTGGGTGTTCATTGGAAGGACTCATGTTGAAGCTGAAACTCCAAGATTTTGGCCATCTGATGTGAAGAGCTGACTCATTTGAAAAGACCCTGATGCTGGAAAAGATTGAGGGCAGGAGGAGAAGGGGATGACAGAGGATGAGATGGTTGGATGGCATCACTGACTCAATGAACATGGTTTTGGGTGGACTCCGGGTGTTGGTGATCGACAGGGAGGCCTGGCGTGCTGTGGTTCATGGGGTTGCACAGAGTCAGACAGAACTGAGCTACTGAACTGAACTGAACTGATAGCACAAAGAGATCAAACCAGTCAGTTCTAAAGAAAATCATCCATGAATATTCATTGGAAGGCCTGATGCAGAAGCTGAAGCTCCAGTTCTTTGGCCACCTGATGCAATCGTTGATTCATTAGAAAAGACCCAGATCATGGGAAAGATTGAGGGCAGGAGAAGGGAGTGACAGAGGATGAGATACTTGGATGGCAACACTGACTCAATGGACATGAGTTTGAGCCAACTCGGGGAGATAGTGAAGGACAGGGAATCCTGAAGTGCTTGTTCATGGGGTCACAAAGAGTCAGATACAACTTAGTGACTGAACAACATTAGCACAAATGGACTTGCCTAATGTAGAGGATCTATGTGGATACTGAAATCACCAGGAATTTTTATATTAGCAATCCTGAGAAAGAAGATGAATTTAGAAGTTAGCATGAGAAGGAGTTGGGCTTCCCAGGTGCCTCAGTGGTAAAGAACCTGCCTGCCAATGCAGTAGATGCAGATGATCCCTGGGTCAGGAAGATCCCTAGGAAAAGGAAATGAAAACCCATTCCAGTATTCTTGCCTGGAGAATTCCATGGACAGAGGAGCCTGGGAGGTTACAGTCCATGGGGATGCAAAGAGTCAAACACAACTGTGCAACTAAGTATGTGTATAAAGATAAAGGTGAAGTTGTTGAAAAATAAACTCTAGAGTGACCTGAGTAACTAAATATGTAAATCATGATGAGATTAGACCTGATCGTCTCTTACACAGAGGAGGAAAACAAATCAAGTTATACTCTTCTACTCAAGAGAAGCCTCAGAGGTAGTGGTTCACGTGAGATGATGACAACTGGGTGGGGTGGAGGCTCGTGATAAACAAGGAGGGATTTGGGGATTTTATTTTCATTGCAGTCAAAGACAGTGTTTGGATTCAATAAAGGCTTGTCTTCTCAGGAGTCCCATTTCGGGATGATGACTATACTTCATTCAATTCTGAGAGTATCTTTAGACTTCATTTTCTATATTTTATAATCCTCAGTGCTTAGTCACTCAGTCGTGTCCAACTCTTTGTGACCCCATGGACTGTAGCCCGCAGGCTCCCTTGTCCATGATTCTCCAGGCAACACTTCTGGAGTGGGTTGTCATGCCCTTCTCCAGGAGATCTTCCCAAACCAGGGGTCAAACCCAGGTCTCCTGCATTGCAGATGGATTCTTTATTGTCCAAGCCACCACAGTAGAAGCTGGATGTTAAAATGCTATGCTAACCAGAGATCAGTCTTGGGTGTTCATTGGAAGGACTGATGTTTGAAGCTGAAGCTCCAATACTTTGGGCACCTGATATGAAGAGCTGACTGATTTGAAAAAACCCTGATTCTGGGAAAGATTGAGGGCAGGAGGAGAAAGGGATGACAGAGGATTAGATGGTTGGATGGCATCCCTGACTCAATGGACATGAGTTTGGGTGAACCCCAGGAGTTGGTGATGGACAGAAAGGCCTGGGCATGCTGCGGTTCATGGGGTCACAAATAGTCGGACACGACTGAGCGACTGAACTGAACTGAACCTTCAATTAGAAGGAATACATGCCATGTCTGGCCTTGGCAGTTCTCTCCGAAGTGGCTTCAGGAAGACTTTTCTCGGTTTTAAGGTTTGGTTGATATTTCTAACCCAGGGAGATTGCCTTGTAACATAGAAGAGAAGACAAGTATTCAAGAATAGACCCAGTAAGAAGCATAAAAGGCCCAGAATTGCCAAAGCAATCCGATGAAAAAGAACAAAGCAAGAGGCATAAACCTCCCAAATTTCAGACTACAAATCTATAGTAATTAAAATAGCATGGTATTGCCATAAAAACAAATGTGTGACTCAACAGAACATAATAGAGAGCTCAGAAACAAACCTGCATACCTATGGTCAATTATTCTTCAACAAAAGGGGCAAGAATGTACAATGGAGAAAAGACTGTCTTTCAGCAAGTGGAGTTGGGAAAACTAGACAGCTTCATGTAAGTCAATAATGTTAAAACACACCCTCACACCATGTACAAAAAATAAGCTCAAAATGGCTTAAAGACAGACAGAAATAGACCGGAAAACCATAACATATTAAGAAACTGGAATAGAAGAGGGGAATTTTGTTCTAAATGATCTATATCCACTTTCCCAAATTCACTGCAAAATGTAAATCTTTCTTTAGCTTTTAGAAACAGAGACATCAAGGAATTTTATTTTGCATTTTAGGTGATAACTTGTAAAGTAACAAAGCAGCTCTGAACTGTAACAAATAGTGTTTGGCAAAGAAAAATATACCAGAATCATTCAATTTCTTCTATTTGTCAAAGTCGTGTTCATGATGAAAGATTTAAAGATCTAAGTTCTCATCTCCTTTTTTTTTTAAATTTTATTTTATTTTTAAACTTTACAAATTGTATTAGTTTTGCCAAATATCAAAATGAATCCGCCACAGGTATACATGTGTTCCCCATCCTGAACCTTCCTCCTACCACATTCATTTCAATATTTGGCAAAACCAATACAATATTGTAAAGTTTAAAAATAAAATAAAATTTAAAAAATTAAAAAATTTTTTTAAATTAAAAAATAAATAAATAAAAATTTATTATCTTGTATATTTTTGAGATTAGTTGTTTGTCAGTTGCTTCATTTGCTATTATTTTCTCCCATTCTGAAGGCTGTCTTTTCACCTTGCTAATAATTTCCTTTGATGTGCAGAAGCTTTTAAGGTTAATTAGGTCTCATTTGTTTATTTTTGCTTTTATTTCCAATATTCTGGGAGGTGGGTCATAGAGGATCCTGCTGTGATGTATGTCAGAGAGTGTTTTGCCTATGTTCTCCTCTAGGAGTTTTATAGTTTCTGGTCTTACGTTTAGATCTTTAATCCATTTTGAGTTTATTTTTGTGTATGGTGTTAGAAAGTGTTCTAGTTTCATTCTTTTACAAGTGGTTGACCAGTTTTCCCAGCACCACTTGTTAAAGAGATTGTCTTTAATCCATTGTATATTCTTGCCTCCTTTGTCAAAGATAAGGTGTCCATATGTACGTGGATTTATCTCTGGGTTTTCTATTTTGTTCCATTGATCTATATTTCTGTCTTTGTGCCAGTACCATACTGTCTTGATAACTGTGGCTTTGTAGTAGAGCCTGAAGTCAGGTAGGTTGATTCCTCCAGTTCCATTCTTCTTTCTCAAGTTCGCTTTGGCTATTCGAGGTTTTCTGTATTTCCATACAAATTGTGAAATTATTTGTTCTAGCTCTGTGAAGAATACTGTTGGTAGCTTGATAGGGATTGCGTTGAATCTATAAATTGCTTTGGGTAGTATACTCATTTTCACTATATTGATTCTTCCAATCCATGAACATGGTATATTTCTCCATCTATTAGTGTCCTCTTTGATTTCTTTAACCAGTGTTTTATAGTTTTCTATATATAGGTCTTTAGTTTCTTTAGGTAGATATATTCCTAAGTATTTTATTCTTTCCGTTGCAATGGTGAATGGAATTGTTTCCTTAATTTCTCTTTCTGTTTTCTCATTATTAGTGTATAGGAATGCAAGGGATTTCTGTGTGTTGATTTTATATCCTGCAACTTTACTATAGTCATTGATTAGTTCTAGTACAAGCAACTTCTACAGCTCAACTCCAGAAAAATAAATGACCCAATCAAAAAATGGGCCAAAGAACTAAACAGACATTTCTCCAAAGAAGACATACAGAGGGCTAACAAACACATGAAAAGATGCTCAACATCACTCATTATCAGAGAAATGCAAATCAAAACCACTATGAGGTACCATTTCACACCAGTCAGAATGGCCGTGATCCAAAAGTCTACAAATAATAAATGCTGGAGAGGGTGTGGAGAAAAGGGAATCCTCTTACACTGCTGGTGGGAATGCAAATTAGTACAGCCACTATGGAGAACAGTGTGGAGATTCCTTAAAAAACTGGAAATAGAACTGCCTTATGATCCAGCAATCCCACTGCTGGGCATACACACTGAGGAAACCAGAAGGGAAAGAGACACATGTACCCCAGTGTTCATCGCAGCACTGTTCATAATGGCCAGGACATGGAAGCAACCTAGATGTCCACCAGCAGATGAATGGATAAGAAAGCTGTGGTACATATACACAATGGAATATTACTCAGCCATTAAAAGAATACATTTGAATCAGTTCTAATGAGGTGGATGAAACTGGAACCTATTATACAGAGTGAAGTAAGGCAGAAGGAAAAACACCAATACAGTATAATAACACATATATATGGAATTTAGAAAGATGGTAACAATAACCCTGTGTATGAGACAGCAAAAGAGACACTGATACATAGAACAGTCTTATGGACTCTATGGGAGAGGGAGAGGGTGGGAAGATTTGGGAGAATGGCATTGAAACATGTAAAATATCATGTATGAAACGAGATGCCAGTCCAGGTTCGATGCACGATACTGGATGTTTGGGACTAATGCACTGGGACGACCCAGAGGGATGGCATGGGGAGGGAGGAGGGAGGAGGGTTCAGGATGGAGAACACATGTATACCTGTGGTGGATTAGCTTTGGCAAAACTAATACAATTATGTAAAGTTTAAAAATAAAATAAAAAAAATTTTTTTAAGTTATTATCAAAAAAAAAAAAGAGGCTAATATTCCCTGGGTTACTCTGAAAACCAATAAAGCCCTTGGACAGAGCTTGTACCACTCACATAGATGCAGGGCGCCCCCTCAAGAAGTCTTGAAAGGTCTTGGAAGCCTGGGCAGGAAAATGAGCTCGGCAGGCCTCGGCACTCTAGGAAATCAGCCAGAAAGAGAGAGAGAGAGAGAGAAGGACACAGGAACCCAAGTCTCTGGTGGAACAAGGGTGCTTTATTGAATTCTATGTGGATATATATACCATATTACAAGGTAGCTTCTTCAGATAAAGATCAAAAGACCAGACTTTACAAGTTACCAAGGAAACAAGGAGTAACAGAGGCCATAAAGCCAAAAGACAATCCATATCAAAAGAAGGTAGTAGATAATCCCTTTCATCATATGGAAAAGCTAATGAAGGAAATCCTATGCAAGAATCCCATCTCTTTGATCTCAGTCCTATCAGGAACTGATAAGGAACAGAGGGCTCAAAAGAGATAGGAAACAGCACACAGGAATTCTACTGTTAAGCATTCCCTGACAGTGAGGAGTCCGGAGAAAGTCAGATGGATATTATTATGTCCTCATAGAAATGAACATGGCACAGAACCATATGTTTTATCTTGTTACATAAACACACTTAAGGGCCCTATCCAGTCTTCTGGTCTCCTTAATCATATTTTTGTTCTCAAATGTTTTCTAACTTTCAGAACTCACTTTTGAAATTTATCATGTTTATTATTTCCTGCCAGCTTCTTAAATCTCTTAAAATTCTGTTTAATTCAGTCTTTTTAAAATGTATATAACAGGCATGTAGGGGTGTCTTGGGGGAGGATTTGCAAATTGGTTGGGAGAGTCCTTCCTTCAATCCTATCCATTTTAAAAATGGTCAGGACTGTTTCTTTTTTTTTTTTTCTTGTCATGGAACTCTTTTTTTTTTTTTTCCCAATTTTTTTAAACTTTATTTTATTTTTTAACTTTACAATATTGTATTGGTTTTGCCACATATCAACATGAATCCACCACAGGTATACACGTGTTCCCCATCCTGAACCCTCCTCCCGCCTCCCTCCCTGTACCATCCCTCTGGGTCGTCCCAGTGCACTAGCCCCAAGCACCCAGTATTGTGCATCAAACCTTGACTGGCGACTCGTTTCATATATGATATTATACATGTTTCAATGCCATTCTCCCAAATCTTCCCACCCTCTCCCTCTCCCACAGAGTCCAAAAGACTGTTCTATACATCAGTGTCTCTTTTGCTGTCTCGTATACAGGGTTATTGTTACCATCTTTCTACATTCCATATATATGCATTAGTATACTGTATTGGTGTTTTTCTTTCTGGCTTACTTCACTCTGTATAATAGGCTCCAGTTTCATCCACCTCATTAGAACTGATTCAAATGTATTCTTTTTAATGGCTGAGTAATACTCCATTATGTATATGTACCACAGCTTTCTTATCCATTCATCTGCCAGTGGACATCTAGGTTACTTCCATGTCCTGGCTATTATAAACAGTGCTGTGATGAACATTCTGGTACACGTGTCTCTTTCAGTGGAAAAAAAGAATAGCAAATGAAGCAACTGGCAAACAATTAATCTCAGAAATATACAAGCAACTCCTACAGCTCAATTCCAGAAAAATAAATGACCCAATAAAAAAATGGGCCAAAGAACTAAACAGACATTTCTCCAAAGAAGACATACAGATGGCTAACAAACACATGAAAAGATGCTCAACATCACTCATTATCAGAGAAATGCAAAACAAAACCACTATGAGGTACTATTTCACGCCAGTCAGAATGGCTGCGATCCAAAAGTCTACAAGCTATAAATGCTGGAGAGGGTGTGGAGAAAAGGGAACCCTCTTACTCTGTGGGTGGGAATGCAAACTAGTACAGCCACTATGGAGAACAGTGTGGAGATTCCTTAAAAAACCGGAAATAGAACTGCCTTATGACCCAGCAATCCCACTGCTGGGCATACACACCGAGGACTGTTTCTAACAGCATTTACAAGGCTCCATTTGTGTACACATTTTGAGGTTGTATGGAGTTTATATTTCTAACAATATTAATTCCTTCTTTTTGAATATTTGAGCAAGGAATAAGGTTGGGCGCTACAAATACATAATTCTGTTTCTGACAATATATATTTATAATTGGGTGTGCATATGGGGATAGGATGAAACAGTTATCAGGTAAGTATTTGATAAGGCAGACAAAGGTACATGCCACAAAGGAGGAACAAGATTTCATTTGTGTTTATCTCACAAATTTTAAAGATGTTAAAATGTTTTCCACTTTGGTTTTATTCTCATCTTACTATAAATGCATCTAGTAGGTTTTCTGAACTTTTTTTCATATGAAGAGTGGCATTCTATTACTTCTGAAAAATATTCTGTGAGGAGGTATTTCATTTAAGTGTGTTAAGGAAATAATAGATGAAGTGAAGCTAAATAGGTTACTTTTAGCTAAGTGATAGAATTGACCTTCCTGCAATCAGTCCTATGGCTAGGAATCATCCCAAACAACCTACTGGTAAAGAGGGTAAAACAATTTATGACATGATAGCACCTCTGTCATGAAGCTTGGTCTGACGAGGTGCAGCTAGGGTGAAGAGGTATATGGTTCTAGGTACATGGGAAAATTCTTATTCACTAGAAGCTGAATTTAAAGTATTACTTGAAAATTCCCTTTGATATGCTGAGATAAAATTGTTTCTCTCATATTATAAATGTCTCTACAACATTAATATTTTAGTTACTTCCTCTGACAAGTTTTGTATATTAAAAAAAAAAAGCTATTGGAAAGTGTTTCACAGCTTTGAGATTGTCCCTTTGGGAGACACTTGCAGATAAAATATAAAAGATAAAGAGAAGGTAGACATTGTTCTTTCTCTTAGCTAGTATGCGAGGTAATACAGATAGCATAGTATATAACATAACATGTAAGGGAAATGCTACTTTTTTTTTCATGTATGCATTTGAGAAATGCAGCAGGGAGTTTGCAGCTTCAGACTAAGGTGCAGAAAGCTAGAAAGAGCTTTGTTCCTCTTTTAACAAAGAGACCAAGTCTGTACAATATACAAAATCTTGACTTTTTAAAAAATTTGTCAAGTGTTTGAAGTATTTCTAGAAAAATTTTGCTTCAAATGTAGTTGATTTACAATTTCACATGTTTCAGGTGTACAGCAAAGTGATTCATGTATATTCTTTCCAGATTCTTTTCTCTTATAGTCTATTAAATACTATGGAGTATAGTTCTCTGTGCTGTGCAGTGGGTCCGTCTTGGTTATCTATTTTACACTTAATAGTGTGTATGTTAATCCCACCATCCTAATTTATCCCTCCCCTCTACTTTCTCCTTTGGTAACCTTGAGTTAATTTCTGTGTCTTGTAGTCTATTTATGTTTTGAATATAAATTCATTTGTGTTTTATTTAAGATTCCACATACAAATGATATAATATGATATTTGTCTTTTTCTGTGTGAATAAGTTCACTTAGAATGATAATCTCCAGGTCTGTCTATGTTCCTGCTGCTGCTGCTAAGTCGCTTCAGTTGTGTCCGACTCTGTGCGACCTCATAGACGGCAGCCCACTAGGTTCCTCTGTCCCTGGAAATCTCCAGGCGAGAACACTGGTGTGGGTTGCCATTGCCTTCTCCAATGCATGAAAGTGAAAAGTGAAAGTGAAGTCGCTCAGTCATGCCTGACTCTTAGCGACCCCACGGACTGCAGCCTACCAGGCCCATCCGTCCATGGGATTTTCCAGGCAAGAGTACTGGAGTGGGTTGCCATTGCCTTCTATGTTCCTGCAAATAATATTATTTCATTTTTTTGGATGAGTAATATTCCATTGTATATATGTACCACATCTTCTTTATTTATTTACCTATTTATTTAATTTATTTATTTTAATTGGAGGCTAATTACTTTACAATATTGCAATGGTTTTTGCCATACATTGACATGAATCAGCCACATGCCACATCTTCTTTATCCATCCCTCTGTCAATGGGCATTTAAGTTGTTTCCATGTCTTGGCTATCATGAATAGTGCTGCTATAGCATGTATCTTTTTGAATCATTGTTTTCTTTGGAAATATATCTAGAGGTGGGATTGCTGGATCATATTATTTCTATTTTTAGTTTTTTTTAGGACACCTCCATGCTGTTCTCCATAATGGCTGTACTGGTTTACATTGCCACCAGCAGCATAGGAGGGTTGCTTTTTCTCCACACCCTCTCTAGCATTTATTATTTGAGAACTTTTTGATAATGGCCATTCTGGCCTGGGTGAAGTGATCCCTCATTGTAGTTTTGATCTGCATTTCTCTGATAAATAGTGATGTTGATCATCTTTTCATGTGCCTTTTGGTCATTCCTATGTCTTTTTTGAAAGTGAAATTTGCCAGAAGTGAAAGTGAAAGATTTGCAGAAGTGGAAATAAAAAAGTGAAAGATTGCTGGGAGAAATATCAATAACCTCAGATACACAGATGACACCACCCTTATGGCAGAAAGCAAAGAAGAACTAAAGAGCCTCTTGATAAAAGTGAAAGAGGAGAGTGAAGAAGTGGGCTTAAAGTTCAACATTCAGAAAACTAAAATCATGGCATCTGGTCCCATCACTTCATGGCAAATAGGTGGAGAAACAATGGAAACAGAGACTTTATTTTTTGGGCTTCAAAATCACTGCAGATGGGGACTGCAGCCATGAAATTTAAAGACGCTTGCTCCTTGGAAGAAAAGCTATGACCAATCTTGACAGCATATTAAAAAGCAGACACATTACTTTGCTGACAAAGTTCTGTCTAGTCAAAGCTATGTTTTTTCCAGTAGCCATGTATGGATGTGAGAATTGGATCATAGAGAAAGCTGAGCCCTGAAGAATTGATGCTTTTGAACTGTAGTGTTGGATGAGACTCTTGAGAGTCCCTTGGGCTGCAAGGAGATCAAACCAGTCCATCCTAAAGGAAATCAGTCCTGAATATTCACTGGAAGGACTGATGCTGAAGCTGAAACTCCAATACTTTGGCCACCTGATGTGAAGAACTGATTCACTGTAAAAGACCCTGATGTTGGGAAAGATTGAAGGCAGGAGAAGGGGACAACAGAGGCTGAGATGGTTGGATACATCACTGACTCAATGGGCTTGAGTTTGAGCAAGCTCTGGGAGTTGGTGATAGACTGGGAAGCTTGGTGTGCTGCAGTCCATGGAGTCACAAAGATTCAGACACAACTGAGCAACTGAACTGACTGACAGACTGATGTCTTTTTTGGAGAAATGTCTATTTATGTCTTTTGTCAATTTTTTGAGTGGGTTGTCTGTTTGTTTTGATATTGAGCTGTATGAGCTATTCGTATATTTTGGAAATTGATCCCTTTTTGATCACATCATTTGAAAATATTTTCTCCCATTCTATGTATTTTCTTTTGGCTTTATTTATGGTTTCATTTGATGGCAGAAGAACAGAAATATAAATCCAAATAACGGATAGAAAGCCCAGAAAGAAACCCACTCACCTTGGTCAATTAATCTATGACAAAGGAGGTAAGAATATACAATGGAGAAAAGATAGTCTCTTCATAATTGGTGCTGGGAGAACTGGACAGCTACATGTAAAAGAATGGAATTACAATATTTTCTAATATCATACACACAGATGAATTCAAAATGGATTAAAAACCTAAATGTAAGATCCAAATGGATTAAATACCTAAATGTGAGCTATTTTAAAATATTAAGGAGAAATAAATACTATTTTTTAAACAAATAGAAAATGAGAAATTTCATTATTGAACAGAATAACTATAAGATTAAATTTTTAAAAAATTAGATAGAAATAATATAAGATTAAACTGGATCAATGCTAAGATGTGAAAATCATTGTTAATATTTAAGTTATCAATATAAAATATTTTGGCTTCTTTTTATTTCTCTGATGAAATATTGAGTACAGACAAAAATAGCAAAATGAAGTTGGCTTATAAGATACAAAAGTAATATTTTATTTAAATAACAACTAAAAAAGTAGAAAAAAGAAATTAAGAGCGTTTGATTGTAAAATTCTTACATTACATGTGAAGTCAGACCATTATTAAGGAAGGAGTTAAAAGTGTACTTTACAGATACATGATCTATACAATCACTAAATGTATTTGAAAAAAAAAAACAGTAAAACTAAGTACCAAATAATGGAAATGTATTACAACTTATTGGAATCATAAAAAATATTAATTTTTTCATTTGAAAGAAGAACATGAGGCAAAGGAATGATGAAGCAAATTTTTTAAAAAACTAGAAAAATGGCAAATTCTGTTTCACCAAATCGAAGCAAGGTCCGATGCTGTAAAGAGCATGCATAGGAACCTAGAATGTCAGGTCCATGAATCAAGGCAAATTGGAAGAGGTCAAACAAGAGATGGCAAGAGTGATTGTCGACATTCTAGGAATCAGCAAACTGAAATGGACTGGAATGGGTGAATTTAACTCAGATGACCATTATATCTACTACTGCGGGCAGGAATCCCTCAGAATAAATGGAGTGGTCATATGGTCAACGAAAGAGTCCAAAATGCAGTACTTGGATGCAATCTCAAAAACGACAGAATGATCTCTGTTCGTTTCCAAGGCAAACCATTCAATATCACGGTAATCCAAGTCTATGCCCCAACCAGTAAGGCTGAAGAAGCTGAAGTTGAATGGTTCTATGAAGACCTACAAGACCTTTTAGAACTAACACCCAAAAAAGATGTCCTTTTCATTATAGGGGACTGGAATGCAAAAGTAGGAAGTCAAGAAACACCTGAAGTAATAGGCAAATTTGGCCATGGAATACAGAATGAAGCAGGGCAAAGACTAATAGAGTTTTGCCAAGAGAACACACTGGTCATAGCAAACACCCTCTGCCAACAACACAAGAGAAGACTCTACACATGGACATCACCAGATGGTCAACACCAAAATCAGATTGATTATATTCTCTGCAGCCAAAGATGGAGAAGCTCTATACAGTCAGAAAAAACAAGACCAGGAGCTGACTATGGCTCAGACCATGAACTCCTTATTGCCAAATTCAGACTTAAATTGAAGAAAGTAGGGAAAACCACTAGACCATTCAGGTATGACCTAAATCAAATCCCTTATGATTATACAGTGGAAGTGAGAAATAGATTTAAGGGCCTAGATCTGATAGATAGAGTGCCTGATGAACTATGGAATGAGGTTCATGACATTGTACAGGAGACAGGGATCAAGACCATTCCCATAAAGAAATGAAAAAAAGCAAAATGGCTGTCTGGGGAAGCCTTACAAATAGCTGTGAAAATAAGAGAAGTGAAAAGCAAAGGAGAAAAGGAAAGATATAAACATCTGAATGCAGAGTTCCAAAGAATAGCAAGAAGAGATAAGAAAGCCTTCTTCAGCGATCAATGCAAAGAAATAGAGGAAAACAACAGAATGGGAAAGACTAGGGATCTCTTCAAGAAAATCAGAGATACCAAAGGAACATTTCATGCAAAGATGGGCTCGATAAAGGACAGAAATGGTATGGGCCTAACAGAAGCAGAAGATATTAAGAAAAGATGGGAAGAATACACAGAAGAACTGTACAAAAAGGATCTTCATGACCCAGATAATCACGATGGTGTGATCACTGACCTA
>NW_011494888.1:1104550-1144423 GCF_000754665.1 Bison bison bison
GGTATGGGCCTAACAGAAGCAGAAGATATTAAGAAAAGATGGGAAGAATACACAGAAGAACTGTACAAAAAGGATCTTCATGACCCAGATAATCACGATGGTGTGATCACTGACCTAGAGCCAGACATCCTGGAATGTGAAGTCAAGTGGGCCTTAGAAAGCATCACTACAAACAAAGCTAGTGGAGGTGATGGAATTCCAGTTGAGCTATTCCAAATCCTGAAAGATGATGCTATGAAAGTGCTGCACTCAATATGCCAGCAAATTTGGAAAACTCAGCAGTGGCCACAGGACTGGAAAAGGTCAGTTTTCATTCCAATCCCAAAGAAAGGCAATGCCAAAGAATGCTCAAACTACCGCACAATTGCACTCATCTCACACGCTAGTAAAGTAATGCTCAAAATTCTCCAAGACAGGCTTCAGCAATATGTGAACCGTGAACTTCCTGATGCTCAATCTGGTTTTAGAAAAGGCAGAGGAACCAGAGATCAAATTGCCAACATTCGCTGGATCATAGAAAAAGCAAGATAGTTACAGAAAAACATCTGTCTGCTTTATTGACTATGCCAAAGCCTTTGACTGTGTGGATCACAATAAACTGTGGAAAATTCTGAAAGAGATGGGAATACCAGACCACCTGATATGCCTCTTGAGAAATTTGTATGGAGGTCAGGAAGCAACAGTTAGAACTGGACATGGAAGGACAGACTGGTTCCAAATAGGAAAAGGAGTTCATCAAGTTGGTGTATATTATCACCCTGCTTATTTAACTTATATGCAGAGTACATCATGAGAAACACTGGACTGGAAGAAACAAAAGCTGGACTCAAGATTGCCAGGAGAAATATCAATAACCTCAGATATGCAGATGACACCACACTTATGGCAGAAAGTGAAGAGGAACTCAAAAGCCTCTTGATGAAAGTGAAAGTGGACAGTGAAAATGTTGGCTTAAAGTTCAACATTCAGAAAACGAAGATCATGGCATCCAGTCCCACCACTTCATGGGAAATAGATGGGGAAACAGTGGAAACAGTGTCAGACTTTATTTTTCTGGGATCAAAAATCACAACAGATGGTGACTGCAGCCATGAAATTAAAAGACGCTTACTCCTTGGAAGGAAAGTTATGACCAACCTAGATAGCATATTCAAAAGCAGAGACATTACTTTGCCAACAAAGGTCCATCTAGTCAAGGTTATGGTTTTTCCAGTGGTCATGTATGGATGTGAGAGTTTGACTGTGAAGAAGGCTGAGCGCCAAAGAATTGATGCTTTTGAACTGTGGTGTTGGAGAAGACTCTTGAGAGTCCCTTGGACTGCAAGGAGATCCAACCAGTCCATTCTGAAAGAGATCAGCCCTGGGATTTCTTTGGAAGGAATGATACTAAAGCTGAAACTCCAGTACTTTGGCTGCCTCATGCGAAGAGTTGACTCATTGGAAAAGACTCTGATGCTGGGAGGGATTGGAAGCAGGAGGAGAAGGGGACGACAGAGGATGAGATGGCTGGATGGCATCACTGACTCGATGGACGTGAGTTTGAGTGGACTCCAGGAGTTGGTGATGGACAGGGAGGCCTGGCGTGCTGTGATTCATGGGATCACAAAGAGTCAGATACGACTGAGCAACTGAACTGAACTGAACTGAACTGAACTGAACTGAGTCAACACATCAAAATAAGCATTCTTGACACATGCACATAAAACATTTTCAAAGATAGATGATATTTTGGGCCATAAAAACAATCATTTATAAATTAACAAGAACTGAAATAATGCAATGTCTATTTTCTGATGATGAAAGCATTGTATTAGAAATCAATAATAGAAGTTATATGCTGCTGCTGCTGCTGCTACTGCTGCTGCATCGCTTCAGTCGTCTCTGACTCTTCGCAACCCCATGGACTGAAGCCTAACAGGCTCCTCTGTCCATGGGATTTTCCAGGCAAGAGTACTGGAGTGGGTTGCCATTTCCTTCTCTAAGGAAAGAGAAAGATCCCTAAACATTTAGAAATTAACATACTTCTAAAAGACATATGACTTTATAGGCAAATTATAAAGAAAATTAGAAAATATTTTAAATTGAAGTAAAACGCTATGAATCATAATTTGTAGGATGCACAAAGAGTAGTATTTAGTAGGAAACATAACGTTAAATGGTTAGATTATGAAAAAAGAAAGTTCTGGAATTAGTTATTTACATACCTCACTGAGAAAATAGAAGGAAAAAAGTAAGCAGAAAGAATAAGATTATACAGATAAGATAAGAATCAATCAAATTCTTTGCAATCAATCAATTGTAAACAGAAAAACAGTAAAGAAAAATCAAAGAAAACATTTCTGATTCTTTGAAAAGATTAGTTAGACAAACTAGTATAACATTATTAAAAGACAAGATAATCAACATCAAGACTGAAAGATTAGAACACAACCAATCCTAATAATATTAAAAGAATAACTTTATGGAATTATTATGAAGAACTTTATGCCCATACACTTGACAACTTAGATGAAATGGACAAATTCCTTAAAAGGTACTAACAAAGCTCACCTGAGAATATATATATCTATATATCTATCTATATCTACATATATATATTATATATAATCTATATTATCTATCTATATATATATATATCAATAAAAATAACTGCACTTGTAGTTAAAAAGTTTCTAGTTTCTAGCAAGTTTAACATTTTTCCAACATAGAAAATTGTCTTCTGGTTGCTTTTTTCTCCAGCTCACTTTCCCTTCCTTGAACATGGTAAATACAGTCCCTTCTGCGACCTTTGCTCTTTTGCTTGAAATACCTTTTCCCACAATACTTGGTTCTCTAATATCTTCATCTCCTCTAGTCTTTGCTCAAATTATTGTGTTGGCTCAAGAAAGGCTATTTAATATTGTCTCTTTATCTCTCTCCCAGCTCCCAGTTCCTTTTATTCGCTCTTTTTTTCCCCATAGAACTTATCATTTTCTTATATACTACAAAAATACACGTTAAGTGTCTCCATTCCTTATCGTCTCTCTCCCTCAGAGTAAAGTGGGGTAGGAGAGGGTAGGTGTCAGCGTGTCCTTTATTGATACACCCCGAGAATCTCAGTGGTGCCTGACACTGGAGCCTAAATATTTGTTGAATGGATGGATGAATTTCACTTTATACATTCCATTGTTGTAGCTGTAATTTCATAATACAATTATTGAGTTATTTTGTGTTTCCTACTAGATCAAGGTCCCCTTGAGAAGATTTCTTGCCCACAGACATATGTGAATTCACAGTGCCTGGTACTAATAAAATTAGATATTATTTTTTGAATGAACGAGTGAGAGGAGTGACTCAAACTGATTCTCTGATCTCCACTGGCTCTCATCTGCACAACTTATGTCCTGTTTTAAGTTAAAACTTAAATCATCATTGTTAGAATTTGTAAAATTACTTAGAATTGAAAACAGATTATTTCATCCAGTCAGTTTGTCTGCCTGCCTTTGATCCCCTTCTAAAAACACCTGTGATAAATTAGTATGAGTTTACTTCATAGAAATTATTTCCATTTATTCCAATGCTTCATGACATTTCAGTGGTATACAGATTTTATCAGTTTGTCAAACATATAAAATATAGCTAAGATACGTATGAAGAAAATGTGCTTTAGATGAAGGAGATGGGAATACTAGACCACCTGACCTGCCTCTTGAGAAACCTGTATTCAGGTCAGGAAGCAACAGTTAAAACGACGTGGAACAACAGACTGATTCCAAATAGGAAAAGAATATGTCAAGGCTGTATATTGTCACTCTGCTTATTTAACTTATATGCAGAGTACATCATGAGAAACGCTGGGCTGGAGAAATCACAAGCTGGAATCAAGACTGCCGGGAGAAATATGAATAATCTCAGATATGCAGTTGACACCACCCTTATGGCAGAAAGTGAAGAAGATCTAAAGAGCCTCATGATGAAAGTGAAAGAGGAGAGTGAAAAAGCTGGCTTAAAGCTCAACATTCAGAAAACGAAGATCATGGCATCTGGTCCCATCACTTCACTGCAAATAGACGGGGAAACAATGGAAAGAGTGTCAGACTTTTTATTTTGGGGGGGTTCCAAAATCACTGCAGGTGGTGATTGCAGCCATGAAATTAAAAGATGCTTACTCCTTGGAAGGAAAGTTATGACCAACCTAGATAGCATATTAAAAAGCAGAGACATTACTTTGCCAACAAAGGTCCATCTAGTCAAGGCTATGGTTTTTCCAGTAGTCATGTATGAATGTGAGAGTTGGACTATAAAGAAAGCTGAGCGCCGAAGAATTGATGCTTTTGAACTGTAGTGTTGGAGAAGACTCTTGAGAGTCCTTGGACTTCAAGGAGACCCAACCAGTCCAATCCTAAAGGACTGCAGTCCTGGGTGTTCATTGGAAAGACCGATGTTGAAGCTGAAACTCCAATCCTTTAGCCACCTGATGCGAAGAGCTGACTCATTTGAAACGACCCTGATGCTGGGAAAGATTGAGGGCAGGAGGAGAAGGGGACGACAGAGGATGAGATGGTTGGATGGCATCACCGGCTCAATGGGCATGAGTTTGGGTGGACTCCTGGAGTTGATGATGGACAGGGAGCCCTGGCACGCTGCAGTTCACGGATCAAAAGAGTCAGACATGACTGAGCAACTGAACTGAACTGAACTGAACTATACAGTTTAATGGACTTGATAGTTTTTGGTCCTCTATATCTAATTTTTAAATATGCATGGGCTGGTTGAACACATACCATTTCAGAGAAAACTGGTCAAGTTCTTGGTATAGTTCTTTCTACAGCTCATCTTCACCAGATCACTAAAGGATTTCAAGGTGTCCTTGCTGGGACAGAAAGGAATGACCTCTCTGAATGTTTTCAGAGTAAAATAGTAAAATGTTGCATAGACCTAAGCCTGGAGGCACATACATGGCATTTTGATATCAGTTAATATTTTATTATAACTTCCTTCTGAAAGGTTAATCGTGGAAACAAGGCAATTTATTTGATTTGCATACTTTGGTCATTTTTTTTTTTTTAATTTTTCAAAAGTTTGAGTTCAACACAGTCATAGTGCAGCATAAGACACTTAGAAAAATTACAATGAAGATATTATGACTAATGCTATTCGTGGAATTGTGAAATACATGCTCATTCAAATACACTTATGTTTGCAATGATGCTCTTACATTTAAGTCATTGTTATCACCTAGAGTCATGAGACTAAGAACTAAACATGTAAAATTATAAAATACTTTAGATCACACATAGAGTTCATCACATTTGATGGCACATTAGCTTGGTCTTGTGCAAAGCACGTGAAATAAAAATATCAGTGGTGTTACATTTTAAGTGTTTTTTTTTTGCCAGTTCTTATTACTTGATTATAATAATAAAAGATTACAATTTTATGAGTTTCAAATAATAAATATGCAGATCTCATATATTTGGCTACAATAAATTTTTGCTTAAACTTATTTAGTGTTTCAAGATTTTATAAGCCTCATTCCTTTCATCTCAGTTGTGGGATTTTACTAAAATCTGTAAGCCTGTAAAATATAGCTATTCTTTTTTCTACTCCATGTTTTGGTCATCTTTAAATCTACTTCAAGTCATCAAAGTGATGCATTGTTAGAATGAAATCTGAATTTATGGTGCAGTGTTGTTTTTAAACTGAAAGAAATAAATTTTCCATTATCATTTTATAAAAGACCTGATAACTAAGTGATACATGTTAGCCAGAATACAACTGGAATTGTGTAAAAAAAAAATACAAATTATTGGAAATAATTGGAATGGAAATATTTTTCTCCTCTTGATCCCTGGATAAAGGAGAGGAAGTCTCAGCAGGTGAGGTATGATGAACCTTAATAGAAGGAGAGAGACATTTATGCAAAAAAAAAAACCCCACCAGAATTAGAGGGAAGGAGTGTAAGACATGATAAGTCTTTGGGGAAAAAGTCTACAGAGAACCTGAGTCACCCACCAGCTCCCAAACTCCAACTGTAACAGAATCATCTTTAAATGTGAGACAATAATACATAATATAAACTATTTTTAAAAGTCATCGACTTGTTTTGTCATTTTATCTTACCTGAAAAAAAAGAAAAATCAGCTTTGGCAAAAAGCTGAGGTCCACGAGCTGAAGATTGATAGGAAATGTCCTTGATGATTTTTGTATTTCTCAATTCTGGCTTCTAGTCTCAAAATCATCAAAGATACACAGTGTGATCTTACTTTAAGAGGTATTTTTAGTAGAGAGGTCTTGATCTTAGAGGTGAAACAGAAACATCGTTTCTCTAAGTTCCTTCTGTTTCCTTAGCATCTTCCTGCACCGTCCAGTCCTGCTGCTTCTCTCTCCAAGGATCCATCTCTCAGGACTTCATTATATGGGCTGTTTGACGACCCCTCCCCAGCCTTGCCTGCTGAGGCACCTGAGACGTGTGGGGCACAGCTCTTTACATGCTCTCTTTTGAAACTGCCGGTCACACCTTTGACACCATCATCTCAGATGTCCCTGTTCTGACGGTGCTACCTACACTTTCATCACATTCGACTTCTTTCTCTCAAGTTCCAAACCCTGTGCCTCTGTCTTGTTTCCCATCCTTGACTCGTTCCTCTTCCTGGCATTTCAGAATGCGCACGTGGCCTTCCCAACTCTAGGTGGTATTGACACAGGATGCAAATGTGGAGAGTCTGGTCATCATGTATAAATGCATTCTTTTGTCTGATTTCTGACTTCCCCTAATCCATTTCAGTAGAAAATTGTACAGATAATACGGAACCCGATTTTCTTTAGTATCTGCAAAGATATCAAAATGCTTTTGATGTTACTCAATACCTCTTAGCAAAACCATAGTTTTCAGTCTAAGGATTTGGAAGTAAAACATTCCTAGTTAACAAATATTAATATATCTGTTTTTATTACACATGCCTACACATGTGTATATGCATATACAATATGTGTTAATGTATTGGAACACATACATGCATATAGAAGGCTTCATAGCTAAAATTCTATAATATATGCTTTTATGAAATATTTTTGAAAGACAGACATGTGGTTGTATGGCATTTTCAAAATTAATTGATTTACTTCAATTGGAGGCTAATTACTTTACAATATTGTAGTGGTTTTGCCATACATTGACATGAATCAGCCACGGGTGTACATGTGTCCTCCATCTTGAACCCCCACCCCCCATACCTCCCTCCCCATCCCATCCCTCTGGGTCATCCCAGTGCACTGGCTTTGAGGGCCCTGTTTCACGCATCAAACTTGAACTGGTGATCTATTTCACATATGATAATATACATGTTTCAATGCTATTCTCTCAAATCATCCCACCCTCGCCTTCTCCCACAGAGTCAAAAAGTCTGTTCTTTATATCTGTGCCTCTTTTGCTGTTGTTACCATCTTTCTAAATTCCAGATATATGCATTAATATACTATGTTGGTAGTTCTCTTTCTGACTTATTTCACTCTGTATAATAGGTTCCAGTTTCACCCACCTCATTAGAACTGATTCAAATGCTGGGTTGTGTGGCATTTTAATCAATCATCCAAAAGCAGAATTACAAACAGGTTAATGAATTTGCCACAACTCAAGATACAGAAATTTGTACATTAATGAGAGTGTAATTTGCAACTTTTATAAATTAAAATGAGACCAGAAATGAATTAACACGTTGTTACTTAATAAATTTCATTCAGAATTATGATAAATTATGGAAATAAAAATAATGTATAATTTGAGATTTTTTACAACTTATGGAAAATGTTCACTAAATATTATTCAATTTAATCTCAAGGCAATTAAAAGCAGTGGGTAACATTTATTATATTTATAATTGAATATATTTTACTGTAATTCATATGGATAAAAGTAACAGCATTTATAATTTTGAAAATAAAATACAAGTATGACTATTATTTTAGGTTAATCCTTTTTATATTACAAATGTAAATCTGGGTAATACACACCTAAACAGTCCATGTAGTACCTAAATTTCAGTATATAAAATATAGTAACTTGTGCTTTTGTATAACTTAAATAATACTCTGCTGCTGCTGCTAAGTCGCTTCTCTGTGTGACCCCATAGGCAGCAGCCCACCAGGCTCCTCTGTCCATGGGATTCCCCAGGCAAGAACACTGGAGTGGGTTGCCATTTCCTCCTCCAATGCATGAAAGTGAAAAGTCAAAGTGAAGTTGCTCAGTCGTGTCTGACTCCTAGCGAGCCCATGGACTGCAGCCCACCAGGCTCCTCCGTCCATGGGATTTTCCAGGCAAGGGTACTGGAGTGGGGTGCCATTGCCTTCTCAGTGTATTTATAAATGTTTGATGTCCAAATACTGCTTGTATGATTTCTAATCTATTTAAAATATGAAAGTATATGTTTGTTGCTGTGCATAAAAATATGAGTATTATTAATGAATGCATGCAAAGTTGCTTCAGTCATGTCTGACTCTTTGTGACTCCATGGACTGTAGCCTGCCGGGCTCCTCTGTCCATGGGATTTTCCAGATAAGATTACTGGAGCAGGTTGCCATTCCCTTCTCCAGGGGGTCTTCCTGACCCATGGAGTGAACCCAAGTCTCTTACGTCTCCTGCAATAGCAAGAAGGTTCTTTACAACTAGCACCACCTGGAAACCACCAATACTAATAATAAGAGCAAATTAATAAATTGGATTCTAAAATGTGCACAGTTGTGATTAGAACATTGAATGCATTATATGTGTACTCTGTGTATATAATGGAGCAAACTTACGCTGTAAGTTCAAGTGTTCTTCCATATACATAGAAAATCTTTACTTGAATTTTAACCATTGATTGATGGTTGTTGATTTTGAAAACTGGAAAATTTAGTTAAAGGCAAGAATATTCTCCAGGATTGCCTGGAGAATCCCATGGACAGAGGAGCCCGGCAGGCTACAGTCCATGGGTTGCAGAGTCAGATATAACTGAAGCGACTTTGCACACTCATGCATGCATATAATATACATATTATATATATTCTATATATAATAACATGGCAGATCTTGTATTATGGACCAATGTATGTTTCTTTTAAGGAGAAGGCAATGGCACCCCACTCCAGTACTCTTGCCTGGAAGATCCCAAGGACAGAGGACCCTGGTAGGTTGCAGTCCGTGGGGTCGCTAAGAGTCAGACACGACTGACTGTTCTACTGTCCAGTGGGATCCTGGGCAGGTAGTTTTACTCACAGCCAAGGAGAGAGAGGACACATAACTCTCTGTCATGAGCTGTGTCCCCTGTGACAACTCAACATGGTCAGTCTGAGGCCAAGTGAGTGTCGGGCTGTCAGTGCAGCTCCATCTTTCACTTATGCAGCCACCCTTCTGCTCCTTGGAGCTGCACCACCGACTACAACAGAAATTGAAGCACTCCTAGGTAATCCCTCTTTAGACAAGAGTATGTGAACCACCCTTCTGGGAATACTTAAGTCAAAATCCAATATCCTCTTTCTCCCCTGTAGTTTGACTATGACCATATCTATACTGCTGAGTGGACTGACCACTGGCTGTTAAACTTGCTTTGTTGCAAGAAAAAAAAAAAAAAAGGAAGTAATAAATGTAGTTTCTCCTAGTAGTGAAATTCAGTTCAAGATCCAAGGTTTATATCTATAGAAGGGGTTTTGATCTCATTTCTATGGGGCCAGGCAGGCAGCCAAGTGGCACTCTGAACAAAACTGACATTCTACAATTAAATGTATATTTATGGCCCTGCCAGAACACTTGCAAAATAAGAGAAAAAAAAGAATATATTTTGAGAAATTATTAATTGCCACATTAAGATACATTAAACAAAGTGATCATACCTTCAGGTCAGTGGGGGCATTACCTTCTAGAACACTGTGCCCTGTCCAGATCTAATGGGATTCACTGGAAAATCTCAGACACCAAGTGTTGTTCATGATGGAGCCTAGCGGGGGAAATAAAAGAAATAAACATATGACCTGTGGAAGCAGTATACTTTCTCACAGGAAGGGGCATGCACATGCCAACAGCATCCACTGTGAAAACTAATCACTGACATAGTTCTAGGAACTTTATATCAGGAAGACTAAAGTATGATGGACTTGAAGTCTTACATGCTATTTGATTATTTAAATGCATAAATGAAAGCTTGAAAATGCAAATTTAAAAAAGACAATTATTTCTCCATTTTTGAGAAAGGAAAAAATGTCATCTTAGAAGTACAGATTCAGCCCTTTGTGGCATTAAGGTTGGAAAGTCTGGATACTTTTTGTGGTAAGACTTCCTCTAGCTCTGTCGCTTAAAGGTGTGTGACACTGGAAAATTACCAAACTTGCTTGGCCTTTATTTTTTTTATTAATTTTTTATTGGAGTATAGTTGATTTACAGTTTTGTGTTTCTTCTGTACAGCATAGTGAATCAGTTATATATATATAACTATATATACATACATATATATATATATAACATATATAACAGGGCGTCAGGAAGACCCCCTGGAGAAGGGAATGGCAACCTGCTCCAGTAATCTTATCTAGAAAATCCCATGGACAGAGGAGCCCGGCTGGCTACAGTCCATGGAGTCACAAAGAGTCAGACATGACTGAAGCAACTTCACATGCACACATATATATGTATGTATATACATATATATATAATCTCCACTGTTTTTTAGGTTCTTTTCCCAGATAGGTCATTACAGAGAATTACATAGAGTTCTATGTGCTGTATACAGCAGGTCCCTATAAGTTAGCTATTTCATGTATAGTAGTGTGTATATGTTAATCCCAGTCTCCTGATCTGTCCCTCACACCGTTTCCACCTTGGTAACCATAAGTTTGTTTTCTACATCCATGACTATTCTGGTTTTCTACATACGTTCACTTGTACCATTGTTTCAGATTCTGCGTATAAGTGATACCATATCATATGTCTTTGTCTGATTTACTTCAACTCAGTATGATAGTCTCTAGATTCATTCATGTTGCTGCAAAGAGCATTATTTTGGTCTTTTCATGGCTGAGTAGTATCCCACTGTATATATGCACCACATCTTTATCCGTTCTTCTGTCAATGGACATTTAGGTTGCTTCCATGTCTTGGCTGCTGTAAATCATGCCGCAGTGAACACTGGGGTGCATGTATCTTTTCAAACTATGATTTTCTCCAGATATAATTGGCTTCATTTTTTTTTAAACTGTGCACTGGATTATATACAGTGTACGGTTTCCTTCCTCAATAAGATTATACCGATCTCTTTCCAAAGAGAAGTCTTATAAAGAAGGTCTTTGCCCTTTCTCAACTTAGATCAAATTATGGCAGGCATACTTTTTCTTGCTCCACATGCTTCAAACCATTTCTAGCTTTCTTTTTTCCTCTACTATAGTTGATGAAGTAAGTACGTATTTTCCCAGACTCCCTTACATTTATACGTAAACATGTGCAAAGATCTTCACCAGCATACATATTATACCTATATCTGTCTATCCGCTTGTCTATTCGTCTAGCTATTTACAACCATGAGTTTACACAAATACCTCCAATTGCAGTCAGACTCAACAGAATGTGCCCTCGCCTTGCCCCTTCTGTGGTGGCAGGAAACTCGTATTTCATTACCGTCATTGTATGCAGTTGAACGCTCACGCCTCCCTGTGTAGCCAAGCTGCCCTCTAAGTCCCAGCAACCTCCTCAGCTCCTCACCTCCTGCCTCCTCACCCCAAACACCTCTCCAGCTCGGCCCCATCAGAGCTGCCAGCCTCCTAAGCCTCAGCTGTCCTCTCAGTATGCTCACCTGTGCCCTGAGGACCCGCCACCTCCTGTCGCCTCACCCCCCTTCTCGTGCCGCCCAGGAGTCCTCCCCGCACTGACCACATCCTCCACCCCAGCCCCATATGCCCAGCCAGAGGCAGAGGCATCAAGAAACGGAGTCCTCAGACATTTAAGGGCTCACTGTGCCAGATAGCTGAAACAATATACAATCCATAATCACATTTGAAGCTAGATGTGGTGGTGTAAATAAGTGTTTTTTAATTTAATGAAAATATTGTTTGACATTTCCAGAAATTCTACCTGTGATGTGGATATAAACACTTTCTTCAGGGTATCTTCCAACTTGATCCATTTCCACTGTTCTCAGCATGCTCTGAGAGCCAGAAAGTTGGCTTGTATAGACTACCTCAGTGGACTGGCTTTTATTCTTCCTCTTAGCCTCCATGTGACAGTTGGAAACCCTGAGGGAGAGGGAGGAAAATGCCTTTCCTTTGCTCTCCCCTCTGCCTATCTGTGCAGCTGCCTCTGGTCCTTTGTGCCTCCTGCCTGCATGCTCCTCCATCTCGCTGGGTATCAGCTCCTGGCTTTCTCCAGAATCTCTCTCCTGCATGTCAAGGACTGTTTGTCCCCCTCAGGCCTTCAGGTGTATGGACATAACAACTCTGTTTTACAAGTCCTGGGAGGTGAAATTTCAGCCTGTGTTTTACCTAAATCTTCCCCACACATTTGCTCTACTCCTCTAATAAGTCCACTTTGATTATTCTGGCGTGAGACTACCACTGTTCCTGTTGGGACTTCTACTGATATTTTATTGGTATCAAGTTGGCATCCAAGACAGACCATCCAAACAGGCTTGCCCAGTTGGGTTGCTCATGTATTAGAGAAGCACAAGGATAGCCTATTTCCTGAGGATGTGAATCCACTCCATAAACTCAGGTGGCGTCAAGTTTTCTGAAGTTATTACAGGTAGCATGGTGTGTACTGCTCTGGCATGGTTGCCATGGCAGTAGCAATGGTGACAAAGATCATGTAATCACTGCGCTTCTGGCTATAGCCCTAGAGACAGTTCTTAGAGAAAAGGAGGGATGAATACACAAGAACCAATGTTAAAGCAAGGGTCCAGTGATGTCTCCATAAGCAGAGATCACTTGGGGATTGAGACCAAGCCTCGGACATGACGATTAACTGGCAAAATGCCACTAAAACCATTTAGGGTGAGATGGGAGTACTGGTGAGAAAGGAGTAAGGCACATAGAGATGGCATCGGGGCTCTTGAACAGACACAAATAATGTGTAGAACTGGACTCTCCAAATTCCCCTCAAATTATTCTGGTGGCAGAGGCAGCCCTGCCCCTCTCTAGTCTGAATCATCTGTTATCTGCACGGAAGCCTCTCAGTCATGATGCCCGGGGCACCTGCACCCTTTCCCCTCAAGTCTCATCCCACACACACATCATTTTCTATTTCAGACTCCTGAGGAAATGTAGATATTTAGAGCATCTAGACAGAGTTGTGCAAGGTCTTCTTTAAAAAGAGATAGCCTCTCTACTCGGGGAGTTATGGGATATAATCCCAATATTGTTGTATACTGGGGAGAATATTCAGATGTGAAATTTAAGGCTAAGCCAGATGAATTTACTGGCAAGTGGACATTCACTCAGGATTATAGATTGGCTGTGTTATGCTCAATTTTGGGGGGATGGCACTGTGGTTTAGCAGGGGGCTAATTAAACTCGTGACTCAATGTATAAGTCACATAAAGATGGTATAAGATGGTATAAGAAAGATGGTTAAATTGGGAGACATTCACACTTTTTTTATTTTTAAAGGAAAAAAAAAAGTGCAGAGAAACAGGGAGATAGAAATACTGGTTGGGGCTGTTTGCTGAAACTTGCTCACACATCCGTTAATTACACTTAGAAGATTTGATAGATACTCTATCAGATTTATCAAATGCAGTGATAAGAGACAATCTTTGGAGAGCTTTCTGAGAGTTGCCCTCTGTGGGCTTAACAGGATTGAAAGAGATTCTGTAATATGAGTGAATGTTTGGACTGGAGTCAGAATAAAGGATATCAGCATGATAGGAAGCTGGGGGAAGCTCCCCATTGACTCTGACTCCAGTAAGACCTCATCTCTGGAGGAACTGCAGAAAGTAGTGCCATGTGAAAGGTACGAGTGGGGTATGGATGTTGATTCCTTTTGTACCCCATTTAGGGAGTCTGTTCGCCAAGGGTCAAAATTAAATGAGGCTTGGATGGTGACCATAATTTTATGAAATCTGATTGTGCAACTATAGCTGTGTTTCTAGACAGTTGAGACTTAACAAGTAACTGCCTGCCTCCCTAGTATTTCTCCCCACTTATAAAAACCGGCCAGAGAAAACCAAATATATGCAAACAGGCTCCCCAGATCAATCACATGCTATGATGCCCCTCTTAAATTAATCCACCTCCATCTTCACTGCCAGCAACTTCCACTCAAAACTTGTTTGATGATCCTTTTCTTCTCACTGTAGGGCTTCCTTGGTGGCTGAGATGGAAAAGAATCTGTCTGCAATGCAGGAGACTCAAGTTTGATCCCTGGATTGGGAAGATCCCCTGGAGAAGGGAATGGCTACCCACTCCAGTATTATTGCTTGGAGAATCCCATGGACAGAGGAGCCTAGTGGGCTACAGTCCTTAGGGTCGCAAAGAGTCGGACAAAAATAAGCGACTTTCACTTTTTTTTTTTTTTTTCCTTCTCATTATAATGCTTTCCCATTCTCTTGCCTGCCTGAGTCCATTATGGTAGCTGACTCTTGTTGTAGCAAATGTTTGGATGGGTTCATTTGTTCTTATTCAGAAGATCTTTTTTAATTTCTGCAGGTTTCCCAGAGGGTCCAAGATGAGGTTTTTACTTCTCTTTGCTGCTGCCTTCAGCCAAGTGTAGAGATGCCTTCTGAGTGGTCAGTTAGAAACCTTTGCTTTGAGTCCCTCAGTCATTTATTCTCAGTTTTGTTTCTGGATTTCATTTTTGGTTTCCACTTTTTGGGTGCCCTTCTGGGTACCAGGACATTTCTTTTCATCTCCTTTGGTTCTCTAGTTTGCTTCCATTTTGCATTTGCTGGGTAAAAATTTTTGTCATATGGAGAATCACAGAGGTTGGTAGATGCTGTGCTTTCTGAACTAATTAAATCCTCTAAATTTTGCTCAACTTGTTTCTCAGAGTAAACTTGTAACACCAGTGGTAAGTACTCCAATAATCCACAGACTCTCTATCTCCAGCCTTTAAGCACAAACACTGGACCCATCAGCAAACATGTCCCTTCCTGTTCTTTAATACCTCCCCTTTAAGTCTAATAGGGGATGGTGGGGAGAATAATGCCCCCCAAGAATGTGAGTGTCCTAATCCAAAGGCAATTAAGGTCACTGCTAGAATTAAAGTTGCTTATAACTGACCTCGTGAAAGTCAGTCAGTCGTGTACAACTCTTGGTGATCCCATGGCCTATACAGTCCATGGAATTCTCCAGGCCAGAATACTGGAGTGGGTATCATTTCCCTTCTCTAGGTGATCTTCCCAACCCAGGGATCGAACCCTGGTCTCCTGCACTGGGGAGAGATTCTTTACCAGATGAACCACAAGGGAAGCCCATAACTGACCCTTAATATTTGGAGATTAGCCTGAATGATCCAGGTGGGCATAGTTTATTCCCAAGAAGCCTTAAAGTGGGAAAGACAGTCAGAAGAGATTCAGGAGACACAACAGAAGAAGAGCAGTCAGAGATGCAGCTCTGATCACACCGACGATGACAGAAGGGGACCATCGCTGAGGAGGGTGGGCAGCTCTGCCAGCTGGGAAAGGTAAGGAGACATTCTTCATTGGAGCCTCTGGCACTGAAAGCCTCCTAGTTGGTTTCTAGTCTTGAGTTTTTAGCTTGGTGAAACCACTGTCAGACTGCTAACCTATAGAATTACATGAAGTTTGAGTTGTTTTATGCTACTAAGTTGATTACATAAGAAGTAGAAAACTATTACATAGGGAGAGACTCGCTTTATGAATGAAAATTGTACAATCAAGTGCACACTAGATGAGGTATGGAGAAGGCAATGGAACCCCACTCCAGTACTCTTGCCTGGAAAATCCCATGGATGAAGGAGCCTGGTGGGCTGCAGTCCATTGGGTCGTGAAGAGTCGGACACGACTGAGTGACTTCACTTTCACTTTTCACTTCCATGCATTGGAGAAGGAAATGGCAACCCATCCCAGTGTTCTTGCCTGGAGAATCCCAGGGACTGGGGAGCCTGGTGGGCTGCCGTATCTGGTGTCGCACAGAGTCGGACACGACTGAAGCGACTTAGCAGCAGCAGCAGATGAGATATTGTTTTGAGTGTTTTTTTATCTTAGATTTCCAGTCTGCAGAATGATCAGACAATGAATTTCTGTTGTCTCAGGCACATAGATGAGGTACTTTGTTTTGGCAGCTTAACAAGCTAATGCAGTCACCACATGATTTCAAATAGATACTAGCTAAATTTCTCCATGAAAATGCTTATTATGGTAGAAAATTGGTTACTATTTTAATTTGACTTTGGGTGAACTTTAGAAAGACAGGTGAGGTTATTTGGGGATATGTGTCACCTTTTAGAATCTAATTCTTCTTTAAAATTAATTTTTGTTGTAGTCTAGCTGCTTCACAATGTTGTGTTGGTTTCTGCTGTACAGCAAACTGAATCAGCTGTATGTATACATTTATGCCCTCTCGTTTGAATTTCCTTCCTGTTTAGGTCACCAAAGAGCACTGAATAGAGTTCCCTGTGCTGTACAGTAGCCTCTCATTAATTACCTACTTTATACATAGTATCAATAGTGTATATATGTCAGTCCCAATCTCCCAATTCATCCCACACACCACTTTCTCCCCTTGGTGTCCATAAATTTGTTCTCCAAATCTGTGTCTCTATTTCAGTTTTGCAAAAGATATCATCTATGCCACTTTTCTAGATCCCACATATGTGTTAATATATATTTTCCCCACATATGCATTAATATACAATATTTGTTTTCCTCTTTCTGACATACTTTGAATGACAGGCTCTAGATTATTCACATCTCTACAAATAACCCAGTTCCATTCATTTTTATGACTGAATAGTATTCCATTGTATAAATGTACTGCATCTTCTTTATCCGTTCATCTGTTGATGGTCATCCAGGTTGTTTCCATGTCCTTCTGTTGTAAATAGTGCTGGAGTGACCACTGGGCTACATGTGTGTTTTTGAATTATGGTTTTATCAGGGTATATGCTCAGTGGTATTGCTGGGTCATATAGTACTTTTTATTTTAGTTTTTTTAAGGAAACTCCATACTCTTCTGCATAGTGGCCGTATCGATTTACATTCCCACCATCAGTGCAAGATGGTTCCCTTTTCTCCACAAAAAGCTATACAACAGCAACATTGTTGAAAACCAAAGCCTCGAGGATACTGTGACACTTTCAGATAGAGACTGTCTAGCTTCTACCTTTTGTAGGTTTTGTCTGCTTCTCCTTATTGTGAGTCAGTTTTCAGATGGATTAATGTATTTCCTTTTATAAACCTATGGCCCTGAGTGATGTCAGTAGCATGGCAGAGTGAGGTGCTTTCTTTGACACTCTCCTTCAATCTATAATCATCAAACATCCTCATGGTAACAAAGGTGCCTCTGCTCAGCCCACCAGAATGCTGGAGAATTCCACACATCTGTACATGGATCCGACAAGGGAGGTGGGACCAGGGAAACCATTGAGGCAGTGCTTGTGATCCCTGTCTTCAGGGTGTGGGAGCTGAGCCCCCAGCCCAGAGAACTGGGGGAGGTGACACCCATGACCCTGACCTCCTTGTCACAGCAGCACCCATGGCCACGGGGAGTAGAAACAGGGGCACCAGCGACCCTGCCCCTTCAGTGCAGAGCTGCCTAGGACTCCAACCCCTATCTCCCCGTCTGCAGCAATGGAGCCCACAAACTTATATGTACAGTCCTGTACATAACATAGGTGCCCAAGCGACCCTGGCTGCCCTCACCCCTCTCCCTTCCCCTGTGGTTTGGAGCTTGTGAAGAGGAGGAGGATCCCAGGCCCTGCCAAAGACCCACCATCCTTGTGCTGAGGGCAACAATCCTAGTGACCCTGGCAGCAGCGAGGCAGCAACAACCCCAAAGCCAAAGACGCAATAACACGGTACAGTGACACCTCTGACAGGCAGAGTGGAGTGTGGGACATGCCAATGCCCAAGTATAATCAGAGGCAGGTCAGGCAAGAGAGGGCTTCCTCCTCGGTTCAGTGGGTACAGAATCTGCCTGTAATGCAGGAGACCTGGGTTTTATCCTGGTTGGGAATATCCCCTGGAGAAGGGTATGGAAACTCACTCCAGTTTTCTTGCCTGAAGAATCCCCATGGACAGAGGAGCCTGGTGGGCTACAGTCTATGGGGTCCCAAAGAATGGAACATGACTGAATGACTAAGCACACAGTGTGATCTGTTGAATTCTTAAAATCAACTAGAAAGGAGTTGGAGCTTCTCTGGTGGCTCAGATGGTAAAGAAACTGCCTGCAATGCAGGGGACACAGGTTTGAACCCTGGGTCAGGAAGATCCCCTGGAGAAGGGAATGGCAACCCACTCCAGTATTCTTGCCTAGAGAATTCTATGGACAGAGGAGCCCAGTGACTTAAAGTCCATGGAGTTGCAAAGAGTGGCTAACACTTTCACTTTACTTTTCAGAAAGGTGTTAGCTACTTCAGCTACTTCAAGTGCATCTTCAGTCAACTATATAGAAATGAAGAACCACAGTAATACTAGGCTGCAAAAAAGATAATGACGGTTCTTAAATAAAGAAACTGAAAGTCACAGAATATTGTGATCTAAATATTGATAGGGAATGCAAAGTAGCTATCATGCAGAAACTCAGTGATCTGTAAGAAAACTCACAAGGGCAGATCAGTGAGCTCAGGAATAAAACTAATGAGTAGAGGGAGTATTTCATCAAAGAGATTGAAACTCAAAAATAATATGTCACAGAGTTGAAGAACTAAATGAGTGACATGAAGAAGGCATTAGAGAGCATTGGAAATAGAGCAGACCACATGGAAGAAAGCATTAATGAGTTCATGATAGAAACCTAGAAATGATACAAGGACAAGAGGAATGAGAAATAAGACAGTTTTCAAAATGAGGACAATTTATGACAGCCATCTGTCTCTTCTAGGAAAAGCAGCATTATAGAAATGGGGGTCCCAGAGGAAAATAAACAGAAAGGAGTAGAAAGTCTATTTAAAGAAGTAACCAGTGAGAACTTCCCAAACTTGGGAAGGAAACAGACACATGTGGGTCCATGAAGCTGAGAGACCACTCTAATTACTTCAATGCAAAAAGACCAACCTAGACAACATATTAAAAAGCCGAGACTACTTTGCCAACAAAGGTCCATTTAGTCAAAGCTATGGTTTTTCCAGTAGCCATGTATGGATGTGAGTTGGACTATAAAGAAAGCTGAGCACCAAAGAATTGATGCTTTTGAACTGTGGTGCTGGAGAAGACTCTTGAGAGTCCCTTGGACTGCAAGGAGATCCAACCAGTCCATTCTGAAGGAGATCAGCCCTGGGTGTTCATTGGAAGGGCTGATGTTGAAGTGGAAACTCCAATACTTTGGCCACCTGATGAGAAGAGCTGAATCATTTGAAAAGACCCTGATGCTGGGAAAGATTGAAGGTGGGAGGAGAAGGGGGCAACAGAGGATGAGATGATTGGATGGCATCATCGTCTCAATGGACATGAGTTTGAGTAAGCTCCAGAAGTTGGTGATGGACAGGTAGACCCGGCGTGCTGCAGTTCATTGGGTCACAAAGAGTTGGACATGACTGAGCGACTGAACTGAACTGACTGAACTGAACTGAACTGAATGCAAAAAGACATTTGCTGAGATTATGATGTTAAAACTATCAAAACTTAATAGCAAAGATTTTTTAAAACAGGGAAAATGGTAACCTACAAAGGAATGCCTCTTAGGTTATCAGATTTCTCAGCAGAAACTCTACAGTCCAAGAGAGAGAATGGGGTAACATTCTCAAAATATTAACCTCCAATTAAAAAAAAAGATACTGAAAAAAAAAACTGTCAAACATACTCCATCCAACAAAGTTATTACTCAGTTATGAAGGAGAAATAAAGACTTTGATAGGCAAAAAAAAAAAAAAAGAAGAGAGAGAGAGAGAGGCTGAAGGAGTTTATCAACACTAGACCTACCTACCTAAAGATCTATCAGAAACAAAAAGCCACAAGTAAGTAAAACTTTGAATAAGATGATAAAGAGTTGCAATTTTCTATGTATCTGAATAGGTTTTAAATACTGTTACAGCAGGACTTCTCTGGTGGCTCAGACAGTAAAGAATCTGCCTGCAATGCAGGAGACCTGGGTTCAGTCCCTGGGTTGGAAAGTTCCCCTGGAGAAGGGAATGGGTACCCACTCCAGTATTCTTGCCTAGAGAATGCCATGGACAGGGGAGCCTGAAGGGCTATAGTCCATGAGGTCACAAAGAGCAGATACAACTGAGCGACTAACACTTTTACTTTCATAGCATAACTAGGAGGGGAAAAAGCAGAAAGAAAATAGCTATAGCTACTTCAGTTTGGTTTAAAAAAAACTGCAACATAAAAAGGAATAATTTGAGACAACACCACTACAGAGAAAGAGGAAAATGATGGGATCCATATAGGTCAAGGAAGATAATATTAATCTCAGCATAAAAAGGAGTATTTTATCTATGAGATATTTTATATAAGCCTCATGGTAACCACACAGCATAAATCTAAAGCAATGACACAAAACATTAAAAAAAAAAAAAAGAGGAAATTGAGAAAAACATAGTAGCCACCAAAGCAAAATGGCAGACAGAAGCACAAGGAAAAATAAATAAAAAGTGACAGAGAGCAATAAGAAAGTAAAAGGTAAAAGGGCAGTGTAAGTCCTCATGTGTAAATAATGGCCCTAAGTATAAATGGATCAAATTCACCTATCAAAAAACATAGGGTTTCTGGGCCTTCCCTGGTAGTCCAGAGGTTAGGACTTCACCTTCCAACACAGGAAGAGCAAGTTCAATCCCTGGTTGGAAAACTAGGATCCCACATGCCTCATGGCTGAAAAACCAAAACAGAAAGCAGAAATAATATCATAACAAACCCAATAAAGACTTTAAAAATGGTCCATATAAAAAAAAGCAAAAACTAAAACCACAGACAAGTCTGAGAATACTGTCCCTCAAGTGCTAAGTTGTTTGTCTAAGGCAAACAGAACCAGATCCTAGTCACAAAGAAAACAGCATCAAGTAGAGATATGTGGGGACCCAGAAAAAGTTGTTCATGGGAACTTTTGTGACACCAGGTGAGAACCAAGGCTTTATGTTTGCTGGGTTACATACTTGAGTTTCTGTTACTCTCTTCCAGATAGTATTGGCCCATTGCCTTATGAAGGGTGTTGATTTCAAAATCAGAATTGTGATTAATAATAGAATATACTTTGATTAATAGAATATAATTAATATATTGATAGAATATATTTATCTCTTCATTTTATGAGAGAAATAAACACAACAAAGTCATAGGTTAATTTAAGGTCATTTGTGCATGTAGGTCATTTCCAAATGGAAATTTCTTTCACTGTAATTATTAATATATAAAAAAGTAAAGTTCCTCAGTCATGTCCAACTCTTTGTGACCCCGTGGACCATAGCCTGCTAGGCTTCTCTGTCCATGGAGTTCTCCAGACAAGAATACTGGAGTGAGTTGCCATTTCCTTCTCCAGGGGATCTTGCAAGCCCAGGTCTCCTGCATGCAGGAAGATTCTTTACCTTCTGAGCCACCTCCCAGGTGGCAGGCACCAGAGTGCCTGCAAATAAGTGACACCATCCAGCCATTGGTGAGATTGCTGGCAGTGACTACAGGCTGGAATAATCTAAGAATGACCTTAGAATAATTGTATAATGACTTAAGAAAGATAATAAAGAAGAAAGGATAAAACAGGGTGCAGTTCATGAGTCTCTTATGATTTTTTTTTTGCCACGTCTGTGTTCAACAAGGATGTTAGAAGTAACATCCTTATGTGTAGACTTTAGTTATTAATTCGTAAGTGCATAACTGATTTTTCCACAGGTGAGGAGGCCACACAGCCATAAGGGACTTAGGTATGTGGACATTTTAACCATGTTAATTCTTCTAATTCATGACCAAGAATTATCTTACCATTTATTATGTTTCTTCAATTTTTTTCAACAAGTTATAGTTTTAAGTGTACAAGTCTTTCACCTCCTTGGTTAAATTTATTTCTAGGTATTTTATTCTTTTTTTGCTATTGTAAATGTGATTGTTATCTTATTTTCTTTTTTGGCTAGCTCATTTTTAATGTATTGAAATGCAACAGATTTTTGTATGTTGATTTTGTATCCTTCAAATTTACTGTATTCACTATTTTAATGAGTACAGCTTTTTATGGAGTCTTCAGGGTTTTCATATCATCTGTAAATAGTAACAGCATCACTTCTCTTCTAACTTGAATGCCTTTTAATATTTGTTCTTACCTAATTGCTCTGCCTGAAACTTCCATTATTACCTTGAATAAGAGTGCAAATTTTCCAGTTTGTGGTGATCCATGCAGTTAAATTGGAGAAGGACATGGTAACCCACTCCAGTGTTCTTGCCTGGAGAATCCTGTGGACAGAGGAGCCTGGTGGGCTGCTGTCTATGGGGACACACATAGTCGGACACAACTGAAGTGACTTAGCTTCAAAGGCTTTAGTGTAGCCAATAAAGCAGAATTAGATTTTTTTTTTTCTTCTGGAATTCCCTTGCTTTTTCTATGATCCAACAGATGTTGCAATTTGATATCTGGTTCTTCGACCTTTAGGCTTCCCTTATGGCTCAGCTGGTAAAGAATCCACCTGCAATGCCAGAGACCTGGGTTTGATCCCTGGGTTAGGAAGATCCCCTGGAGAAAGGAAAGGCTACCCACTCCAGTATTCTGGCCTGGAGAATTCCATGGACTGTATAGTCTATGGGGTTGCAAAGAGTTGGACACAACTGAGCTACTTTCACTTTGACTTTCCTCTATCTTTTCTAAATCCAGCTTGTACATCTGGAAGTTCTTGGTTCACATATTGTTGGAGCCTAGCTTGAAGGATTTTAAGCATTACTTTGCTAACATGTGAAATGAGTGCAATTGTGTGGTAGCTTGAACATTCTTAGGCATTTCTCTTCTTTGGGATTAGAATGAAAACTGACCTTTTCCAGTCCTGTGGCCACTGCTGAGTTTTCCAACATGCAATTAAAGTTAACCAAAATTATTTTAAGGATTTGTTAACATAGGAATGAGTTTAAGAGAGGTTAGATGTTATGCATAGGACATTGCGATCATAGATACATTAAGAAAATTACGCATAGGGATTTTAGAGTTCCTATGATAAGTGTTAGTTACTCAGTCATGTCCCACTCTTTGTGACCCCATGGACTGTAGTCCACCAGGCTCCTGTGTCCATGGGACTCTCCAGGCAAGAATACTGAGGTGGGTTGCCATTCTTTTCTCCTGGGGGTCTTCTTGACCCAGGGATCAAACCCAGGTATCCTGCATTGCAGGCAAATTCTTTACAATCTGAGCCAGAGAAATTCCACCTAACCTATTTTCCCACAAATTTCAGTGATGTTTGCACATTCAAAAATTATTTGTAAGCAGACATTATCATGAAAAAGTACTAAATGGGGATGACTTGAATTTTAGTTACTCTAGAAAAAAATACCTCATTGAGAAAGGAAGTATAATGATCTAGTGTGTTAGTCACTCAGCCATGTCGACTCTTTGCGACCCCATGGATAGCCTGCCAGGTTCCTCTGTCTATGTGATAATGTTCTATACACTGTAACATTTGCTTGTAGGTAGAACCTCAGAGCCAAAAATAACCACATTAATGTGAGTTGCTTGGAGAAGGCAATGGCAACCCACTCCAGTACTCTTGCCTGGAAAATCCCATGGATGGAGGAGCCTGGTGGGCTGCAGTCCATGGGGTCGCTAAGAGTTGGACACGACTGAGCGACTTCACTTTCACTTTTCACTTTCATGCATTGGAGAAGGAAATGGCAACCCACTCCAGTGTTCTTGCCTGGAGAATCCCAGGGACGGGGAAGCCTGGTGGGCTGCCGTCTATGGGGTCGCACAGAGTTGGACACGACTGAAGCGACTTAGCAGCAGCAGCAGCAATGTGAGTTGCTTAGAATGGTCCAAAACTTGGGGAGTGTGTTAGAATTTTCACAAATAGTAAGGTAAGAATGCAAGACATCTTATGTGAACTGGGAGCTGGTAAACACAGCCAGTATGTGGGTTGCATTTCTCTCTTCTTCTTATCAACCACCAGTACACTAGACCAAGTTACCTTTGTTTCTTAACTAGACCACCATGGCAGCTTAATAAGTATTCCCATGTACTTCTCTCTTCCTCTGATACAGAGTTGGCAAACTACAGTGTGAATTCCCACCCACCTATTATTACAAATGAAATCTAACTGGACTGTAGCCACATCCATGTACTTACAGGTTTGTTACAGGTGTTTTCTTTTTCAAAAGCCTGGTTGGGTAGTTGTGACAGAAACCCTGTGGCCCAGAAAAGCCCAACAAATGTATGATCTCACCCTTTTCAAAAAGTGTTTGCAAACCACCAGTCTAATCCATTAGCATTCTGTAGTAGAGGTGATGCATTTAAATGTAGATTTGATAGGCTGTTTACTAACTTGTTAATGGAGTTCCATTACTCTTTGGGGAGAAAAGCAGTGCCCAACACAGCCTTCAGGGCTCTGCTGCGCAATTGTCTGCACACACAGAGACTATTCCCAGAGTGGCAGTCTGCAAAGTCCCCAGGTGGGCAAGCTTATTGCCATTCATCACTGTTCTTTCTGTCTTCAGTTTTTTGGCTCTCCTGCATCCTCAGAGTTCAGCTATAATTTCGTCTCTTCCCCTGAGTCACCAGATGTAGGCAGGTCTCTCGGTATGTACTGAATAGATCCGAATATGTCTCCAACATGGCACTTATTATCATCATAAATACCCTGATGTCCAGTGTGTATCTCCTCCACAAGAAATGAAACTCCTTTAGAGGAGAAACCAGGGCGAGGAGTTTTGTCTGCTCAGTGCCTACAATGGTGTCTGGTAAACAGTCAAGTTTGAATACCTGCTATTTTGTTTTGTATTATTTGCCACTCCTAGGGGCTTCCTGGATGGTGCAGTGGTAAAGAACCCACCTGCCAATGCAGGAGATGCAAGAGACGTGGATTTGATCCCTGGCTGGGGAAGATCCCCTGGAGACAGAAATGGTGGCCCACTCCAATATTCTTTCCGAGAGAATCCCATGGACAGAGGAACCTGGCGGGCTACAGTCCATGGGGTCAGAAAGAGTCAGACATGACTGAGCACACACATACACCACTCCTAGATGCATTACTGGGTATGTGTCTTTGGATGTAGTACATGTCCAGGAGATATTAACTGAAAGAAACAAAAGACTTTTTATAATGAACTTTTTTTTGAATGATGTAAACAGAAAAGTCTGCGAACAGGAAGTGTGTGTAGCGTGAGAATTATTAAAAAGTGATCACTGTAATATAGCTACAACTTAGATCAAAAAGTGAAGTAGCACCAGAACTCCTTCATTTCTCTCCCAATCAGTAACACCTCTCACAATGAATCACTGTCATAATTTATAATAACATGGGTCAATTTTACTTTTTAATTTTTTATACAATCTTTAAGGTTATACTTCATTTACAGTTATTGCAAAACACTAGCTATTTCCTCATGTTGTACAATAAATCCTTGTAGTCTACCATTTTTTTTTTTTTTTTTTAATTTAAAAAAAAATTTTTGGCCACATGGCAAGTGGGATCTTAGTTCCCTGATGAGGAATTACACACATGTCCCTGGCATTGGAAATGCACTGGTTAATAGTTTTAACTACAAGAGAAAAGTCTTTTGTAGCCCATCTTATCCCCAATAGTTTGTACCTCCCACTCCCTGATCCCATATCACCCGCTGACCCCTACTGGTAATCTTTGATTTGTTTTTAAACTTTATGTAAATTCAATTCAGTTCAGTTCAGTTGCTCAGTCGTGTCCGACTCTGCAACCCCATGAATCACAGCACACCAGGCCTCCCTGTCCATCACCAACTCCCAGAGTTCACTCAGACTCACGCCCATCGAGTCAGTGATGCCATCCAGCCATCTCATCCTCTGTTGTCCCCTTCTCCTCCTGCCCCCAATCCCTCCCAGCATCAAGTCTTTTCCAATGAGTCAATTCTTTGCATGAGGTGGCCAAAGTACTAGAGTTTCAGCTTTAGCATCATTCCTTCCAAAGAAATCCCAGGGCTGATCTCCAGAATAGACTGGTTGGATCTCCTTGCAGTCCAAGGGACTCTCAAGAGTCTTCTCCAACACCACAGTTCAAAAGCATCAATTCTTAGCTTGCAAAATGCATTCTTCTGTATCTGGCATCTTTTGTATCTAATATTTGTGAGATTTATCCATGTTATAGCTACAGTAATGGTTCATTCATTTAATTGCAATATATTATTCAACTGTAGGATATACCAACATGTATTTCTTCATATACATATACCAATATGTATTTCTTCAACTGGTGAAGAAAGTTTGTATGGTCCCAGTTTATCACCACCCCCCAAAAAAACTGCTTATAGGAATATTCTTGAATATAAATTATCAAACATGTATATGTGAATTTAGGTAAGTATCTTTCTAGGGTTTAATTTTTACTGGATACACACATATTGAAAATTTAGCAGATATGACAGTTTTTGAAACAGATGGTACTGATTTTGATTCTCACGAGCATTAGATGAGAGTTCCAGTTAGTCCACATTTTTGGCAGTACCTGAAATCTTCATCATTTAAATTTTTAGCTATTCTCGTAGGTTGTAGAATCACATTGTAAACTGGATCTGTATTTCCTGATTACTAATGAGGTTGAACACATAAAGTGAAAGTGAAGTCACTCAGTTGTGTCTGACTATTTGCAACCCCGTGGGCTGTAGCCTACTAGGCTCCTCCATCCATGGGATTCTCCAGGCAAGAATACTGGAGTGGGTTGCCATTTTCTTCTCCAGAGGATCTTCCTGACCCAAGGATATAACCCAGGTCTCCCGCATTGCAGGCACATGCTTTACCCTCTGAGACACCAGGGAAACCCACATTCATGATTAATTGCAAGAAAAACCTATTTGGATGTGCAAAAAATACCAGTTAGGCTGGTATATATACCAACCAGTTAGGCTTGTAGAATAGTCCTATGAGCTAAGACTTTGCCGCTTTTCCAGAGGTAAGACTTAAGAATCTTTCTGAGAAAAGTCAAGGAGATAGTGAGGAACAGGAAAGCCTAGCAGGCTACAGTCCATGGGATCACAGAGAGTTGGACATGACTTAACAACTGAATAACATTTTTTTTTAATCTTCAGTTGATTTGTTTTGAAGGATAGCTGACAAAATTTCAAACTACTTTCTCAACAGGTATTTTCACTACCGCTTATATTTGTGGTTCTCTACAAATGAGAGTGGTTATCAGTATTTTAAGACTGTTTCTGATTTAGCGTCAATGACAATCATGTGTTCTTTTCCATGAGGTAAGAGGTAAAGGGTTATTGTTAAATAGAAAAATGGTAGTTGTTGAAAAATATATAGCTATTCTGAGTAAAAAATTAATTTTTAATTTGGAAATAAAGTACTAACCATTCATAGAAACTTGTTTCAGATATACATATGTGCTTAAATGAAAGACCAAACACTAATCTTTTGAGGAATGAGTACACTATTTTCAAATAAGATCTGGAAACATAATAACTGTCAATTTTTTCTTGCTCACCTGCCCTGAGAGAGCTCATGTAGATTTGCCCTTTGCAAGCAATATAAACCTTGTTGACTACTCTCCCCAGTGAAATGGCCTTTTGTAGTCTTAGAAATATGTCAGTATTACTCATATTATTGAGCTTTATCCTATCATCCATAAAATAGAGGGTAAATGTGGTCTTTTATCTGCTTTACCTTTAAAGAAACTTTTTCTTGAATTTCATTAACCTTTTGGAAGTTTATTGTCTACTCATTATATTTCTCAGAATTTTCAGTCTCTAGGGAAAATTTTAGTTATGTATGCTGAGTATTTTTGTGACATTATTATAAAGTATGCCTAAAAGGAATGATATTTTGTTTCAGTATAAGGGGAATAGATAGATAGAAAGAAAGAATAGATAAAAATAAAGATAGATAACAGATTAATAGATACATAATAGATACATAGAAGGGATAGATAGAAAGACAGGATAGATGATATAGATAATAGATAAAATCTATACATTATATCTAACATCTATATCTATATTAGAATTTAAACTAGGAAGTCTGAAAATTTATCCCTAATTCCTCATCAATAACATAGGTTGTTAGCAGGCATTCAAACATGTGATATTTGAATGAAATAGTAGGAAAAAATGAACACATACAAAGTGAAAGTCACTCAGTTGTGTCAGACTCTAACCCACCAGACTCCTTTTGTCCATGGGATTCTCCAGACAAAAATACTGGAGAAGGAGAAACCTGGGTCTCCTGCATTGCAGGCAGATTCTTTACTGTCTGAGCCATGAACATACAAGCCTGTGATTTAATCACCAAACCACAGAGAAGCCAGCTGTCTTCACAGTACCCTGGTCACTACAAGGAAGAAAACCAGTGCTGAGACAGTGCAGGTCCTTAATGTATTCTGTATTCATTCAGTAGTTTTGTATTGCATTAATTATAGGAGCACAATGGTGGCACTTTTTGTACCTGCCTCCCTTGCCCTCATGCCTCCTCTCAAATTAGCCATAATTGCAGTCGGCACTTCTAGGGCATTCTGTGCCACATCCCAGGCTACTCGGCAGGGGTTTCTGCTTTCTGTATCAGGGCCTTCTCTAAACTACTCCAGTCACTCCGTCCTCAGACAAGTGAGATGCTGATAAGCCCTTTGCAAACCATCCACAATCAGGGGACAAGACTGGATGGATTTATAGCCCCATGTTACATGCATCGAATGCACTTGTCTTGGGCCCTCATTTTGCTCCCTAAAATGTCTTGTGTAGTTGAGTTCTTTTTGCCCATTGAAGTAACTCAGTACTTCTCCCTTACAGAGACTTTTCCTTCTTCACTTGCTCACCTCTATTTCCCCAGGCTCACCTCTATTTCTGGGAAATCCCAACTGCACTCAAATCCTTGTCTTTAGCTCTGCTTCTTTCAGGACGTTGTTATTTACTCACTAAGTCCTGTCCGACTCTTTGCAAACCCATGGACTATAGCCTACCTGGCTCCCCTGTCGTTCACTGTCTCCTGGAGTTTGCTCAAACTCATGTCTACTGAGTCAGTGATGCCATCCAACCATCTCTTCCTCTGTCACTCTCTTCACCTTCTGCCTTCGATCTTTCCCAATATCAGGGTCTTTTCCATTAAGTCAGTTCTTTGCATCAGGTGGCCAGAGTATTGGAGCTTCAGCTTTAACATCAGTCCTTCCAATGAATATATAGGGTTGATTTCCTTCAGGATTGACTGGTTTGACCTCCTTGCTGTTGAAAGGGCTCTCAAGAGTCTTCTCCAGCACCACAGTTGGAAAGCATCAGTTATTCAGTACTCTGCCTTCTTTATGGTCCAACTCTCACATCCATGCATTAATACAATTTAAAATATTTGATACTGTCTGTGGCCCTAGGAAGCATAACCTCAGGATGATATTATGGAAGTGTACTGCTGACACACACAAAGACTCCAGTGATCCCACTCTTGGTTTTAGTGTGGTACTGGTACCCCTCAAGATGCTCCAGCATCAAATAGATTAATCATCTGAAGTGGTTTGTGATGAAATACAGGTTAAAATAAAAGCATTGGCTTTTTCAATGTTTCTAGAAATTGACATTTTTTAATTGAAATTATAAAGATTATGAAGACAGCTGGCTTTGTTAAATGCCTTGCAAGCCTTAAAGCAAGAAGATGACAGACTCAGGTCATCCAACTCTTAAATCAGAGTGAGCTGTACAGGTCCCAAAACTTTCACAGAGGCATTTAAAGAAATCACTGGTTTTTATATCTGAGGGCAGATTTTGCAGAAAATCAAGCCCAGATTTCAGTGTAAAGGGAATTAATCCAGGAAAGGAAATTGAATGTAGTCTTTATGCTAAATTTGGATCTCAAAGAGAAGAGTGGCTAACTGAGGGGTGAGATCAGAATATTTGGTGCTTGATAATATTGAATATTCAAGATTTCCTTGTGTTCTGGGCCAAAAGGACCTTTATTGTAGGACAGAGGTTCCCCTTGTTTGTTAACTCTCCTCAAACTTCTCCTTTCTGTGCCAAGCCCTTAAAACAATGGACTTCCCTGAAGGCTCAGCAGGTACAGAACCTTCCTTCAATGCAGGAGACAGAGATTCAATCCCTAGGTGAGGAAGTTCCCCTGGAGAAGGAAATGGCAACACTCTCAAGTGTTATTGCCTGGAGAATTCCATGGACATAGGAGCCTGGCTGGCTATAGTCCATGGGATCACAAAGAGTCAGACATGACTGAGCAAGTAAACACACACACACGATGAAACAATAGGCTTATACCCCCAAAAAATACAGTCCTTACCCCAAGAAAATAGTTTTCCCAGGGAAATAAAATTGTTGAGGGACTAAGATAATGAATACTGGCAGGAAAAGGTCAAGAGAGGTGATAGTCTTCCTTGAGGGTGTGGACAGAGCATCACATGCAATGTAAGGATGATTTCTTAGCATCAGTTCAGTTCAGCCGCTCAGTAGTGTCTGACTTTTTGCGACCCCATGGACTGTAACATGTCAGGCTTCCCTGTCCATCACTAACTCCTGAAGCTTGCTCAAACTCATGTCCATTGAGTTGGTGATGCCATCCAACCATCTCATCCTCTGTCATCCCCTTCTCCTCCTGCCTTCAACCTTTCCCAGAATCAGGTTCTTTTCCAATGAGTCAGTTATTCCTATCAGGTAGCCAAAGTATTGGACTTTCAGCTTCAGCATCAGTCCTTCCAATTAATATTCAGGACTGATTTACTTGAGGATTGACTTGTTTGATCTCCTTGCAGTACAAGGGACTCTCAAGAGTCTTCTCCAACACCACAGTTCAAAAGCATCAATTCTTTAACATTCAGCTTTCTTTATGGTCCAACTCTCACATGCATACATGACTACTGGAAAAACCATAGATTTGACCAAACGGTTGACATATACTTGAAGTATACTTCAAAAGTTTAAGTTCAAGTGTACTTCAAAATTTCACAGTTCAAAAGTATCAATTCTTCAGCACTCAGCTTTCTCTATAGTCCAACTCTCACATCCATACATGACTATTGGAAAAACCATAGCTTTGACTAGATGGACCTTTGTTGACAAAGTAATGTCTCTGCTTTTTAGTATGCTATCTAACGTTGGTCATAGCTTTTCTTCCAAGGAGCAAGCGTCTTTTAATTTCATGGCTGCAGTCACCAATGCAGTGATTTTGGAGCCCAAGATGTGTCTGACTCTTTGCAACCCCATGGACTGAATCTCTGTCCATGGAATTTCTCAGGCAAGAATACTGGTGTGAGTTGCCTTTCCCTTCTCCAGGGGATCTTCCTGACCCAGGGATCAAACCCAGGTCCCCTGCATTGCAGGCAGATTCTTACTGCCTGAGCTACCAGGGAAGCTCATTTTCAGCATGGGAACAGGTTATCCTCACTTCAGAGCTGCATCTACAGTCTGTCCTATTGCACTTCTCCTTAAAACTGGAAGCCAGTAATCCTGTGTAATTGAAGTGAGGATGCTGGAAATGACTTGGCAGAGTCTTGAAGAAGGAATGAGGAGGGTGGTGTGAATGTTAGAAGTGCTGTTTATAGGAGATCAGAAAATCTATCCCCTGATGCATTCTCTTGAGGATATGCTTATCTTATTAATGTAGAGGTCTGGAAGGTAGCCTCTTTTTGTATGTCTAAGAACTCATTTTATGTTTATTCAGCTCAGTTCAATCACTCAGTCATGTCCGACTCTTTGTGACCCCATGAATTGCAGCACACCAGGCTTCCCTGTCCATCACCAACTCCCAGCATTTACCCAAACTCATGTGCGTTGAGGTGGTGATCCCATCCATCTCATCCTCTGTCATCCCCTTCTCCTCCTGCCCCCAATCACTCCCAGCATCAGAGTCTTTTCCAATGAGTCAGCTCCTCGCATGAGGTGGCCAAAGTATTGGAGTTTCAGCCTTACCATCAGTCCTTCCAATGTACACCCAGGACTGATCTCCTTTAGGATAGGCTGGTTGGATCTCCTTGCAGTCCAAGGGACTCTCAAGAGTCTTCTCCAACACCACAGTTCAAAAGCATCAATTCTTCGGTGCTCAGCTTTCTTCACAGTCCAACTCTCACATCCATACATGACCACTGGAAAAACCATAGCCTTGACTAGATGGTCCTTCATTGACAAAGTAATGTCTCTGCTTTTTAATACGCTATCTAGGTTGGTCATAACTTTCCTTCCAAGGAGTAAGCGTCTTTTAATTTCATGGCTGCAAACACCATCTGCAGTGATTTTGGAGCCCAGAAAAATAAAGTCTGACACTGTTTCCACTGTTTCCCCATCTATTTGCCATGAAGTGATGGGACTGGATGCCATGATCTTCATTTTCTGAATGTTGAGCTTCAAGCCAACTTTTTCACTCTCCACTTTCACTTTCATCAAGAGGCTTTTGAGTTCCTCTTCACTTTCTGCCATAAGGGTGGTGTCATCTGCATATCTGAGATTATTGATATTTCTCCCAGGAATCTTCCTCCATCCCAGCATTTCTCATGATGTAATCTGCATATAAGTTAAATAAGCAGGGTCACAATATACAGCCTTGACATACTCCTTTTCCTATTTGGAACAAGTCTGTTGTTCCATGTCCAATTCTAACTGTTGCTTCCTGACTTGCATATAGGTTTCTCAAGAGGCAGGTCAGATGGTCTGGTATTACCCTCTTTTTCAGAATTTTCCACAGTTTATTGTGATCCACACAGTCAAAGGCTTTGGCATAGTCAATAAAGCAGAAATAGATGTTTTTCTGGAACTCTCTTACTTTTTCAATGATCCAGCGGTTGTTGGCAATTTGATCTGTGGTTCCTCTGCCTTTTCTAAAACCAGTTTGAACATTTGGAAGTTCATGGTTCACGTATAAGGTTATGAAAAATAATCAAAAACATTTGATTATATGTGACCTGTAAAACCTAAAATATGTACTGCATGGCTCTTTACTGACCTTCACATGAAGGCACTAAAGCATGTGTTGCCTTCTTTTCTCTTTTTTAAAGTAGCCTTCTCCTTTTTTAAAGATATTTGACGTGGACCACTCTTTTTAATGCTTTATTGAATTTGTTACAATATTGTTTCTGTGGTTTATGTTCTAATTTTTTTTTTTTTGGTCTAAAGGCGTCTTAGTTCCCTAACCAGGGATCAAACCCACACAGCTGCATTGAAAGGCAAAGTCTTAACCACTGGACCACCAACCAAGTCCCTGCATTCATGATGAAGTTCACTGATGATTATTCTCTATTGGCTGAAGTTTATTATGTTAGGTGATGTTGTTGTTCAGTTGCCAAGTCATGTCTGACTCTTCACAACCCCATGGAACTGCAGCACACCGGGCTTCCAGTGCTATTGCCCAAAAATGGGCTCCCTAGTGTCAGCTGGACAGATCAGTTTCCAGAATAGCAGAGGTATATGGGATCATTTGATTGCCAAAAGCAAGGTGGATGTCAGTGACAAAATGTCCAGCAAGAGCGGCAACCTGGGTAGGGTGCTTCAACTAGAGGAATCTGTTGAGATGGTGTTGATACCAAGAATGAGACAGACAGGCCTCAGAAAAGGGTCTTGATTGACTTATTTATCCAGAGAACATCAGTGGCACATGAGCAGGAAGCTGACATCAGCATCATAAAGGACAATGGGAGTTTATCACTCAGATTCTAGAATGAAATCAATTTTCAAACTGAGTACATTGAGGGGATGGAAAAGCAGCTCTTCACAGCAGGCATGATAAACATTCTCCCCAGACCTCCCCAGAGTGGACTCTAGTTAGTTACCTAAATGCCTGCTTCCTTGGCATGAGAAATGCTGAGACTTTTGCAGAAGTTCTGGGTTTGGGACATGAACTGAAACTGACGGTGGAAACCCCTCTGTGGCCTCCTGCCTCTCTGGTCCGAGCGGGGCTTTTGTGATGGTGAATGGTACTGTGCTCCCAAATCTAGCCAACAGTGCATCCAGGGGCTCTTCAGGCCAAATCTGTGGTTGTTTCTCTTGTCCCCATGTTTATTTAGAGTGCATAAAAAAATACCCAGTCTAATGACATACTAACCAGCAAGTTTGTTGAAAAATGATCTAATCCATGAACATAGGATGTTTTTCCATTTATTCAGGTCTTTAAATAAACAAAAATTAAGCCAGATTTTAGTTTTCAGGTTACAAATCTTGCATTTCTTTTGTAAAATTTACACCTAAATATTTCATTTGTGTAATACTATTGCATATCGGAGAAGGCAATGGCACCCCACTCCAGTACTCTTGCCTGGAAAATCCCATGGGCGGAGGAGCCTGGTAGGCTGCAGTCCATGGGGTTGCTAAGGGTCGGACACAACTGAGCGACTTCACTTTCACTTTTCACTTTCATGCATTGGAGAAGGAAATGGCAACCCATTCCAGTGTTCTCGCCTGGAGAATCCCAGGGACGGGGGAGCCTGGCGGGCTGCCGTCTATGGGGTCACACAGAGTCGGACACGACTGAAGGGACTTAGCAGCAGCAGCATTGCATATGGAACTGTTTTCTTAATTTTGTTTCTAAAATGCTCATCGGCAGCGTATAGAAATACAATTGATATTTGCATATAAATCTTGCGAGCTTCTATTACTTGTTTATTAGTTCTGTTGTTTGGAATTTTGTTTTCTTTGATCATGTTCTGTTTTGGTTTTCAGCCTCACTACAGTCTGTAGCATCTTGGTTCCGTGACCACGGTTCTAGCCTAGGTCCCCTTCAGTGAAAGCACAAAATTTTACCTACTGGACCACCAGGGAATCCCCTTGTTTCTTATTAATAGTTCTGGAAGCTTTTTTTTTTAAAATATAATTCCTGGGGATCTCCTATGTAAGAGATAAAATAATATATAGGTAGAGATAGTTTTTACATTCTCTTTTTGAGTCTGGATAACATGTGCTGCTTTTGCTTGTCTAATTTCTCTGGAAGAAACTCCAGTACAACTTTCAATAGAAATAGTAAGAGTCAGCATCTTTTTACTGTTCTGATCTTAGAAAGTAAACATCGAGTTTTTCACCATTTAGCATAATATAATACACATATGTTTTTTACATTAAGAACATTCCTTTCTATTCCCAGTTTGTTGAGTATAATTTTTTTTATCAGTAAAGTGTTTCATATTTTGTCAAACGTTTTTTCTACATCTTTTGAGATACTCCCATATTCTTACCCATTCTATCAATATTAATTCTATTAACTGATTTTCTGTTGTAAAACCAACCTTGCATTCTGGTATATATGCCAAGTGATAACAGCATATATTTTTCTTTTATGTTGTTGGGTTTTATTTGCTAGTATTTCACTGAAGAAGTTTATGTCTACACTCACAAGGTATACTGTTTTGATACCTTTATCTGGTTTTGATACTGGGGTAATATCAGACTCATAGAATGTGTTGGCAAGTGTTTTCTCCACTTTTTCTGTAGAAAAGGTATAATATTAGTGTTAATTCTTGTTTACATGTTTGGTAGGATCTTCCTGCACGAAAACATCGGGGACCAGAGAAGATTTTTTCAAGAGCTGTTTGACTATTAATTTATTTGAAGGCAATGGCACCCCACTCCAGTACTCTTGCCTGGAAAATTCCATGGATGGAGGAGCCTGGAAGGCTGCAGTCCATGGGGTCGCTGAGGGTCGGACATGACTGAACGACTTCACTTTCACTTTTCACTTTCATGCATTGGAGAAGGAAATGGCAACCCACTCCAGTGTTCTTGCCTGGAGAATCCCAGGGACAGGGGAGCCTGGTGGGCTTCCGTCTATGGGGTCACACAGAGTCGGAGACGACTGAAGTGACTTAGCAATAGCAATAGCAATAGTCCAAAAACCATTCATGTTATCTGTGGATCTTGGTTGAATTTTGATAGTTTCTGTATTCAAGGAATTGTTCCATTTCTTTGAATTTTTAAAATATATGTAAAGTTTAAAGTGTTAAATAAGTTTTAAATGTGAAGTTGTTCACAATATTTTCATTATTACCCTTTGATTGGCTGGCTACCTAGAATGGTAGCCCCCTGTTTCATTCCCAATGTTGATGATTTGTGTATTTTCTTTTAAAACTTGTTGTCAGTTTTGCTGACAGATTTTAAGTTTTTATTAATTTTTTCAAAAAAACAACTTTTTGATTATTGATTTTTCTCTATGTCATTGATTTCTTTGCATATCTTTATTATATTCTTTCTTCTTGCTTTCGGGTTCATCTTTATGTTTTTTGCTCTAGTTTCTCAGCATAGGAACTTTGATTATTGATTTCAGACCTTCTGTCTTTTAGAATGTACGTTTTTATTTCAACAAATTCACCCTCATCTCTGCTTAAGCTGCATTCCACATATTCTAATATGTTGTTTTTTTAGTTTCATTCCATTTTATGTCTTTTTAGTTCCTTTCAAACTTCCATTTTTTTACCCTTGAATTATGAGAAGTGTGTTGTGTAATTGCCAATGTTTAGAGATGCACCTGTTCTTTCTGTTATAGATTTCTAGTTTGATTTCATTCTAGTCAAAGGAGATACCATATAATATCATTTTTTTTTTGTTTGTTGAGGCTTGTTTTATGATGCAAGATATTTTCTCTTGCTGAATATTCCAAGTGCACTTAAAAGTACTGTGTATTCTGCCTTTGTTCACGGAAGGGCGTTACCTATGTCAGATGATCGCAATTGCTGATGCTGTTCATATCTTCTACATTTTCACAGATTTTCTTCTATGTAATAATTGTAAAAGCTGCTGAAAAAGAGGGCACTGATGTCCTTCATGAGAGTTGTAGGTTTGTCTATTTCTCCTTTCAGCTGTATCTGCTTTGATTCATGCATTTTTAAGCTCTATTGTTCGGCACATATACATTTAGTACCACAGATGTTCCTTGTGGATTAAAGTCTATTTTAACTGATACTAATATAGTGACTCCTGCTTTTTTAAAAAAGTGAGATGTACTTGAAATATATCATTATATTAGTTTCAGGTGTACATAAAATGATTTGATATTTGTATGTATTACAAAATGATCATTACAGTAAGTCTAGTTAATATACATCATTATACATACACGCATGTGTGTTAAGTCACTTCAGTTGCCTCTGACTCTCTGGAACCCATGGACTGTAGCCCACCAAGCTCCTCTGTCCATGGGACCCTCCAGACAAGAATATCTAGAGTGGGTTGCCATGCCCTCCTTCAGGGGATCTCCTGACCCAGGAATCAAACCCGGGTCTCTTATACCTCCTGCATTGGTAGGTTGGTTCCTTACCACCAGCGCCACCTGGGAAGCCCTCATCACACACAGTAATGCTTTTTGCTTATAAAGAGAACTTTTAGCATCTGCTCCCTTAGCAGCTTTAAAGTATACAATATATTACTGTTAGCATTAGTCCAGAGAAGGCAATGGCACCCCACTCCAGTACTCTTGCCTGGAAAATCCCATGGATGGAGGAGCCTGGTAGGCTGCAGTCCATGGGATCGCTAAGAGTCAGACACAACTGAGCAACTTCACTTTCACTTTTCACTTTCATGCATTGGAGAAGGAAATGGCAACCCACTCCAGTGTTCTTACCTGGAGAATCCCAGGGACAGCGGGGCCTGGTGAGCTGCCGTCTATGGGGTCACACAGAGTTGGACACAACTGAAGCGACACAGCAGCAGCAGCAGCAGCAGCAGCATTAGTCACCATGTTGTACATTACATCCTAAGACTTACTTATATTGTTACTGGAAGTTGATGCCTTTGGACCATCCCCCACCTCCTGTCTTTGGCAACCACCAATCTGTTCTCTGTATTTATAAATTTGTTTTGTTTTTTAGACTCCGTGTATAAGTGAGATCGTATTGATACAAAATTTGTCTTTATCTAACTTCTTTTAGCATGAATCCCTCAAAGTCCATCCATTGTGACAAATGGCATGGTTTTCTACTTTTGAATGACTGAATTAGACAGATTGGTAGATAGATGGATAGGGAGGTAAATAGGTAGATGGATAGATTGGTAGATAAATAAGTAAGTAGACAGGTAGGTAGGTAGATAAAATGATAGATAGTGTGACATAATGATAGAATAATAGGCAGATAGATAAGGAAAATGTGTTATATATATGATATGATATATTTCATATGTGTGATATCACATTATCCTTATCAATTTATCCATTAATGGACACTGAGATTAAATGTCTTGGCTACTGTAAAAAGTGCTTCGGTGGACATGGACATGCATTTATCTTTTCAGATTAGTCTTTATATTTTCTTTGGAGAAATACTCAGAGATGAAACTGCTGGGTCATATGATAGTTCTTATTTTTTATTTTTATTTTTAGGAATGTCCATACTATTTTCCACAGACTTTACCAATTTACATTTATACCAGCAATGCAAAATATTTCACTTTCTCTACATCCTTGCAAACACTAGTTATTTGTTGTCTTTTTGATAACAGCCATTCTAATAGGTATGAGGCACTATCTCATTGTGGTTTTATTTGCATTTCCCTGATGATTAGTGATGGTGAGCAACTTTTCATGTACCTGCTGACTACTTGTATGTCTTCTTTGGAGAAATGTCTGTTCAGATCCTTTGTCCATTTTTCAATCAGATTGTTTGATATTTTTCTATTGAGATATATGAGCTTTTTATGTATTTTAGGTATTAACCCCTACTGGTTATGTGATTTAAAAATAACTTCTCCCATTCTGCAGGCTATATTTTCATTTTGTTCATGGTTTCCTTTGCTGTGAAGATACTTTCTAGTTTGATGTGGTCCCTTTTGATTTTTGTGTGTTGCTTTTGCTTTTGGTGTCAAATCAAAAAAAAATCATTGCCAAGACTGATGTCAAGGAATTTACCACCTATATTTTCTTCTATGAGTTTTATGTTTTCAAGTTTTACATGTTGTTACTCAGTTGCTCGGTTGCATCCAACTCTTTGTGACCCCATGGTCTGCAGCACACCAGGCTTCCCTGTCCTTCACCAACTCCCAGAGCTTGCTCAAACTCATGTCCATTGAGTCACTGATGCCATCCAACCATCTCATCCTCTGTTGTCCCCTTCTCCTCCTGCCGTCAATCTTTCCCAGCGTCAGGGTCTTTTCCAATGTGTCAGTTCTTCACATCAGGTGGCCAGAGTATTGGAGTTTCAGCTTCAGCATCAGTCCTTCCAGTGAATATTCAGGGTTGATTTCTTTTAGGATGGACTGGTTGGATCTCTTTGCAGTCCAAGGGACTCCCAAGAGTTTTCAGCCTCACAGTTTGAAGGCATCAGTTCTTTACCACTCAACCTTTTTTATTGTCCAGCTCTCATATCTGTACATGACTACTGGAAAAACAAAAACAAACATGGTTTGACCATATGAACACTTTTAGGCAAAGTAATGTCTCTGCTTTTTAATATGCTGTCTAGGTTTGTCGTTGTCTTTCTTCCATGGAGCAAGCATCTTTTAATTTCATGGGTAGAGTCACCATCCACAGTGATTTTGTGGCCCAAGAAAATAAAGCCTGTCATTGGCCATTGTTTCCACTGTTTCCTTATCTGTTTGCCATGAAGTGATGGGACCACATGGCATGAGCTTCATTTTCTGAATGTTGAGTTTTAAGCCAGATTTTTTACTCTCCTCTTTCACCTTTATCAAGAGGCTCTTTAATTCCTCTTCACTTTCTGCCATAAGGGTGGTGTCATCTGCATATCTGAGGTTATTGATATTTCTCCTGACAATCTTG
>NW_011494888.1:1144523-1180435 GCF_000754665.1 Bison bison bison
TGAGCTTCATTTTCTGAATGTTGAGTTTTAAGCCAGATTTTTTACTCTCCTCTTTCACCTTTATCAAGAGGCTCTTTAATTCCTCTTCACTTTCTGCCATAAGGGTGGTGTCATCTGCATATCTGAGGTTATTGATATTTCTCCTGACAATCTTGATTCCAGCTTCATCCAGGGTAATGGATGTTTCATCCAGCCCAGCGTTTCTCATGATGTACTCTGCATATAAGTTAAGCAAGCAGGGTGACAGTATACAGCCTTGACGTACTCCTTTCCCAGTTTGAAGCAGTCTGTTTCTCCATGTTCAGTTCTGTTTCTTCTTGACCTGCATATAGGTATTTAAGGAGGTATTTAAGGATAACATGATCCAATTTCCCCAACTCTTTAAGAATTTTCCACAATTTATTGTGATCCACACAGTCAAAGGCTTTAGCGTAGTCAATGAAGCAGAAGTCAAGTCTTATATATTTCAGACTTAATCCAAAAATTTGAGTTAACTTTTCTGCATAGTATGAGCGATGCTGTTTCATTGTTTTGCTTGCAGCTGCCCAGTTTCTCCAATATCATTTACTGAAGAGACTGTCCTTTACCTATTGTGTAATTGTGGCTTCTTTGTCATAAATTAATTGATGATATCCACCTGGCCTTATTTCTGTGCTCAATATTGTATTATTTTCCATTGATTATTGCCTATATTGTGCCAGTACCATAGTGCTTTGAGTACTATTTGAAATACAGTTTGAATTTAGGGAGTCTGATACCTCCAGCTTTGTTCTCTATTCTCAAGATTGCTTTGGCTCTTCAAGATCTTTTCTGGCCCCATGCTGTTTTAAGATTGTTTGTTCTATTTATGTGAAAACACAACTTTGGTATTTTTGTAGGGAATGGCATTGAACCTATAGATTGCTTTGGTTTGTATGGACATTTTGACAGTATTAATTCTTATAATCCCTGAGCAGAGAATATCTTTCCACTGATGTGTGTTATCTTTAATTGTTTTCATTAGTGTCATATTTTTCAGTTGCAGGTATTTCTCTCACCTCCTTGGTTAAATTGATTTACAAGTGTTTTATTCTTTATAAGGTAATTATAAATAGGATTGCTTTCTTAGTGAACAGATTTTTGTATATTGCTTTTTGTGTACTGCAACTTACTGAATTCTTTCATTAGTTCTGACAGTTTTTTTTGGCAAGTTTTTAGTTTTTTCTCTTCTCTAATTCTGTCATGTCATCTGTTAATAGTGATGATGTTACTTCTTTTCTGATTCTGATGCCTTTAATTTCTTCCTTTTGCCTAATTGCTCCAGTTAGGACTTCAAATACTATGTTGAATAAAAGTGGCAAGAGTGGGCATCTTCTCTTGTTCCTGACCTTAGTGGGAAAGCTTTTGGTTTTTCTTTATTTAGTATGATTTCAGCTGTGGGGATGCCACATATGGCCTTTATTATGTTTAGCTATGTTCTTTCTATACCCACTTTGTTGAGAGTTTTTTTTAATAGGTGAATGTTGAATTTTGTGAGATACTTTTTCTGCATCTATTGAGATGATCATGAGTTTTATCCTTCATTTTATCAATGTGAAATATTACCTTATTTGATTTGCAAACGTTGAACCAGTTATGCACTCCTGAAATAAACTGCAGTTTATCATCGTGTATGACCCTTTGAAAGTATTATTGAATTCAGTTTACTAATATTTTCTTGAGGATTTTTGCATTCATGCTCACCAAAGATATTGGCATGTAATTTTCTTGTGCTATCCTTGCCTGGATTTGTTGTCAAAGTAATGATGGCCCCATATAAAATGAGTTTGAGAGTATGCATTTCTTTTTGAAAGAGTTTGAGAAGAATTAGTATCAATTCTTCTTTAAGTGTTTGGTAGAATTCACCAGTGAAGCCATCTGGTCTTGAAGTTTGCCTTCTTTGATTACTGATCTAATCATGCTAGTAATCAGTCTGTTTAGATTTTCTATTTCTTCATGATTCAGTCTTCATCAATTGTATGTTTCTAGAAATTCATCCACTTATTTTAGGTTGTCTAATTCTCATCTTTGCTTAAGGTTAGTAGCCTCTGGATCCTATTTAAATCTTCTGGTTTAGCAGGCAATCTGTGTATGCTTAGCATGCAGACCTCCATCTGCTCCTGTGGGTTGCAGTTCTAATTCCAATCTAACTTCCAGAGCATCTGCAGTACCATTTTGATCTGGTTGGTTTCTCTGGTCCAGCTGAGACTCCCACTGTTCCCTTCTTTTGCTGCCTGAAGGAGGTAAAGGTGTGTTCACAGCCAGGTTTGCCTTCAGATATAGGAGGGGAGTCTATGACTGAGCCAGAACAGAGGTGTTAATTGTGGCGGGATCCGCCTGCATGTAGGTGATGGAGTGCTCCTTAGCCCAGGAATTTTCTCTGATTGGATTCCCCTTGCCCTTGCCCTTTGCTTCTCAGGACTCCTGAATAGGGAAAGGTAGTCTCAGCCTGGGAGCAGAGAAGCTTCCTGGCCATGTGTTTTGTTTTGTTTTGTTTTGTTTTTAAACTTTACATAATTGTATTAGTTTTGCCAAATATCAAAATGAATCCGCCACAGGTATACATGTGTTCCCCATCCCGAACCCTCCTCCCTCCTCCCTCCCCATACCATCCCTCTGGGCCATCCTAGTGCACCAGCCCCAAGCATCCAGCATCGTGCATCGAACCTGGACTGGCAACTCGTTTCCTACATGATATTTTACATGTTTCATTGCCATTCTCCCAAATCTTCCCACCCTCTCCCTCTCCCACAGAGTCCATAAGACTGTTCTATACATCAGTGTCTCTTTTGCTGTCTCGTACACCGGGTTATTGTTACCCTCTTTCTAAATTCCATGTATATGCGTTAGTATACTGTATTTATGTTTTTCCTTCTGGCTTACTTCACTCTGTATAATAGGCTCCAGTTTCATCCACCTCATTAGAACTGATTCAAATGTATTCTGGAGTATTACTCAGCCATTAAAAAGAATACATCTGGCCATGTGTTCTTATGCTAGCATGCCTTTCGCCAGCCCCTCAGCCACCTGGTGCTGCTGTTTGGGGGAGGAGAGTGTCAGGTCTATAGCAGAGAAGGAGAGCACTTCACATGTTCTCTGCTGTCGGTGAGGCTGCATAGTGATCCCTCAGCATGTGCTGCTGGGCTTCCCTGGTGGTGTCAGCGATCATCCTATCCAACCAGGGAGAAGGAGCGAACCAGGATACCTTTGAATGCGGAGCTTGAGTCCCTTTCTTACATGGGTCAGGGAATCATGGACACTTGCCACTATGTGGTTCCTCCAGTGTGTGTGGGTGTGCTAAGTCACATCCACCTCTTTGCTGCCCCATAGACTGTAGCTCACCAGATTCCTCTGTCCATATATATACATATACACACACATATATACATATATATACACATATATATACATATATATTTTTTAATGCAACAACAATTTTTCTTCATTCTGTTCTTATATCTTAAAATTCTAGATCTAGCAAGAAAAGAAACAGTCTAAAACATTTCATCATAGTAATCATATACACAAAGATGTTTGGATAATTCATGGTGCTTCATACTTTTTTGTTTCATTCACAAAATTATGTAAGATAATTATAACATTGGCCATGGTTTAGGAAAGCCTTCTGTAAGAGCTTCCTTAGGTAATATTTAATATAGTATGTGTGTGTGTTTGCTCAGCCATGTTTAACATTTTTGCAACCCCATGGGCTTTACAAACCCAACAGGCTCTTCTGCCCATGGGATTTCCAGGCAAGAATACTGGCGTGGGTTGTCTTTTTTTTTTTTTTTCCTAGTGATCTTCCCAACCCAGGAATTGAAACTGCATCTCCTACTTGGCAACCGAGTTCTTTACCACTGAGCCACCTGGGAAGCCCTGCTTAAGAATATCCTCCTTAAAACCCCTAAATGAGCAGTTCACAGTAATAACTCTAAAATAAAAACCCCTTTTAAAAAATGAGTAATATTCAGTGTAATGGAAGTTGTTAGGTATGTTTAAATTGAGTTTAGATATTATATTTTATTGGCTTGCTTTGTCTTGAATAAGGTGAAAGTGGTTAACTTATAACTTTTAACAATTTGCATCATGTCTCTTTTAACTTCAGTGAAATGGATCGTTAAGAAACAATTAATTCTACTTTCCATCTAAGTTACGATGTATTCACCAAAATGATACATACTATTTGGGTGTAGGAAGGAAGAATTTTCCAAAATTCTAGACTGTGTATTTTTCAATTTCTTTTATCAATCTTATTGTTCAGTGAACATATTTTTCACTTCCTTGGTCAAATTTATTCTTAGTTATTTTACTGTTTTTGTTAGTGTTAATCATTCAATCATGTCTGACTCTTTGTGATTCCATGGACTGTGGCCCAAAGGCTCCTCTGTTCATGGGCTTCTCCAGGCAAGGATACTAGAGTGGGTTGCCCTTTCCTTCTCCAAGGGATCTTTCTGACCTAGGGATTGAATTTAAGTCTCTCACATTACAAGCAGATTCTTTACAGTCTGAGCCTCCAAGGAAGTTGGTGTTTTTGATTCTTTTATGAATGAGATCTTTCTTCAGATTCTTCAGATACTGTTAGTGTATAAAATACTACTAACATTCATATGTTGATTTTTGTATCCTTCAACTGTGCTGAATTTGTTGATTTGACATTCTTTTTTGGTCAAAGATTTTGATCAAATCTTTAGGATTTTCTGCCTTTAAAATCATGTTTTAGCAAATAGAGACAATTTTAAGTCTTTCTAGTTCTAGAGACTTTTACTTTTTTTCTTGCTTGATTTCTCAGGCTGTGACTTCCAGTATGAAGTGGAAGCACTGGCTGTTGCCTTTTTTATCATAATTCAAATGCTTGACAAAGCCTTTGTTTACTGAAGTAATCACTCAAAGAAAGCTATCTGGAAGAAACACACATACCAGCCACAGGACTAGGTAGACCACTCCATTCTGAAGTTTCCTCTATTTCAGAGATCCCTCATTGACTTAGATAACTGACTGTTTAGCCTTTTGCTTTTTTCCCTTCCAGGGCTTTAATTCCCACTCTTATGTTTCAAATTCACCAATGAAGAGTGAACTTATGAAACTCTAGGACCCACCCTCAAAACTAATAAAAGCAGAATTCCAGGGCTCTGCCTACGCATGGTGGACCCAGGTGTGCCACATACCCTCCAAATAAGTAATAAACTTTGTCTAATATTAAAATTCCCTTATGCTTGTTGCTGACATGCATCTTATAATCATAAAAAGAACCTCAAGAGATGGGCCAGACACAAAATTGTCTCTGAAAGGGGACCTGTATGTGAATCATCACTGTGGGCCTTGGTGAGTAACTCCTGGCATTTCTAAGCAATAGCATTTCTATGGATAGGCTGAGGCAAGCACAAAATACAATACTGTGTTGAACAGGAGTGATAAGAGTAGGCACCCTTGTCTTATTCTGATATACCTAATTTGTTAAGAGCTTTTATCATAAATGGATATTTAATTTTGTCAAATACCTTTTCTGCATCTATTGAAATGATATGAATTGTATTTTTATTCTATTAATATGACATATCATATTTATTAATTTATATGTCTTGAAACGTCCTTACATCCCAGGGATAAAAATCCTACTTAATCATGGTATGTGGTTCCTTTAATGTACTGCTGAGTTTGGTCTGCTAGTATTTAAGAACTTTTACATCCATATTTATCAAGAATATTGGCTTGTAGTTTTCTTATAGTGAATTTACCTAGCTTTTCTTTAGGACAATGATGGTCTTGTAAAATGAGTTTAGGAGTGGTTATTCTGCTTCTTCTTTTTTTTTTTTTTTTGAAGTTTGATAGGGATTGGTATTGTGTCTGTAAATGGTAGACTTCACCAGTGAAGCCATCTCATCTTGGGATTTTTCTATGTTGGGTGTTTTTGATTACTGATTCAATCTCCTTACTAGAAATTGTTCAGATTTTCCATTGCTTCATGATTCAGTCTTCGTAGGGCATATATTTTAGAAATTTATCCATTTATTCTAGGTTGTCTAATTTGTTGATATGCAGTTTTCCAGTGGTTTCTTATGATCATAGTAGTCTTCTATGGTATCAATTGTAGTGTCTCCTTTTCATTTAAAATTGTATTGATTTATTTTTTATTTTTTTATTGTTTATATTTTAACGCATGAACTCTTAGTTTTATAATCTTATAATTTTTCATTTCTCTGTTTCATTTATTTCTACTTTAATCTTTATTATTTCCTTCCTTCTGCTGACTTTGTTCTATTGTGTTACTCAGATCTGCTGTTTTCTTATTGAAACTCCAGATGATCTCTCTATGTTGAGAGTTCAGTATTAAAGTCGCTAAATATAACGGTATTTGTGTTTATGTTTCCTTTTAGTTCAGTTTGTATTTGCTGTACATATTTAGGTGTGCCAATGTCGAGTGCATAAATACTTAAAATTGTTATATCTTCTTGATAGATTGATCTCTTTATCACTATGCAATGACCTTCTTTTAGAAAGTTTTCTATCATTATTGTTTTGTATATATTGTTTTCTTTGTCTTTTTCTTCTGGAATTTTAATTATATATACTCTATGTACATGTATGTGTATATATATATATATATACACACACACACTGCTACTGCTACTACTAGTCACTTCAGTCACATCCGACTCTGTGAGACCCCATTGACTGCAACCTACCAGGTTTCTCCGTCCATGGGATTCTCCAGGCAAGAACACTGGAGTGGGTTGCCATTTCCTTCTCCAATGCATGAAAGTGGAAAGTGGAAGTGAAGTTGCTCAGTCGTGTCCGACTCTTAGCGACCCCATAGACTGCAGCCCCCCAGGCTCCTCGGTCCATGAGATTTTCCGGGCAACAGTACTGGAGTAGGGTGCCATTGCCTTCTCCCATATACACACACACACACACACACACACTCACACACATACACACACACACACATATATGTATATTCTGCTATCCCATAAGTTTCATAAGCTTTCATTTCTCTCTGCCTTTCTGATTAGATGATTTCAAGTGACCTATATTCTAGTTCATTTATTCTTTTTTTGCTTTGTTTTGATGAACCTTCTGTTGAGCTCTCTATTGAATTATTCAATACAGCCATTGTATCCTTCAGGTATAAGTTTTGGGTTTTTTGTTTGTTTGTTTTGATGACTTCTGTTTCTTTGTTGAAATTATTGTTTCATTCATGCATTGTTTTCTTGCATTTAGTTGACTGTGTACCCTATCGCTCATTAAGTTTCTTTAAAAACATTATTCTGAGTTCTTTGTCAGTTCCACAGTCCCTCTTTTGGGTCAGCTATTGGTGCTTTTTTAGCCTCTTTTGGTGGCATTATGTTAACCTGATCTTTTTGTGATCCTTAATCTCATATGTTGATTTCTGTGCATTAGTGAAAGCAATCTCCTCTTCCAGAGTTTATAAGTATGCCTTGGCAGAGAGAGGACTTTACCAGTTGGCTCAGCCTGTGGTTCTAGATGGGCCATCTGGTGGGACCTTGTTTTGCCAAAAGTTTTCACTTTTGTCTCAGGTTCAAAGGATTTGTTAACAAAATAAGCCACTCATTCTATACAAATAAATAGTACAAATATTTATTACAGAATTACCTAGCTTACTTTTAATATACTAACATTAAAAGAAAAGAGAAATAGAAAGAGCAGAGGATACATCACCAAATTGGGTTTTGACCAACATCCAGACTTAAATAGCACTGGGAAATGCTGTGTCACAACATATCTAGAGTCCTAGTTGGGAAAAGGTCTCAGGCAGCGTGTCTGCTTTGAAGTGGGTGAGACTTCACAGATTGCAGTACCAGGTTCCCACTTATAATCCCAGGACACAAACTGATATCATCATCAATCTGTGACCAGATTTCAAGCCTGAAAGTTGCTCAGTCATGCCCAGCACTTTGCAACCCCATGGACTATACAGTCTGTGGAATTCTCCTGGCCAGAATACTGGAGTGGGTACCCACTCCCTTCTACGGGGGGTGTTCACAACCCAGGGATAGAACCCAGGTCTCCCCCATTGCTGGTAGATTCTTTACCAGCTGAGTCACCAGGGAAGCCCTGGTTTCATGTTAATGATGTTGGTTTTGTCATGGAAAACTTGGAATGTTGCTAAGCCTGGGGCTTGATTGGCCAAGCCCCCTCCAGGGGCTCAACAATCTCAAGATTCCTCCCGCATATTATCTATGGTGCTGCAAGTCTTGCATTCACAAAGACAGTAACTCACAGTCAGGGCACTGCCCAGACAGGTTAGAAGCAAGGTCAGAGGCTTACTCTGCTTTGTCTCTGAAGCCTAAACAAGACTATTTAAGTTCCCTAACAGACCCCTGGGCCAGTGGGGTTTCCATTAGGGCATATCTTGGGCAATACTACTGCTCACGTTCTGAGATCAGAGTTGGGGGGCAGAGTGTTACCACTGACTAAGAACTGTTGGACAGGACTACTGGCTTGATTTCCTGCCTAACTGCAGTCTTAGGAGGTGGCCTTCAATTGCCTAGATTTTCTGGTAAGTCATCCTAAATGGTTGGAACTTTTACTTTACTGAACAGCATGTGGCATTTCCCAGGAAGCACTTGTTGTAAAGTGCCAATGCAGATGTAAGAGATGTAGGTTCCACCCTGGGTCAGGAAGGTCTCCTGGAGGAAGGCATGGCAACTCAGTCCAATATTCTTGCCTGGAAAATCCCATGGACAGAGGAACCTGGAAGAGTGCAATCCATTGGGTCACAAAGAATCAGACATGGCTGAAGCAAATTAATATGCATGTATGAGGCTATGAGTTAGCGTCTCTGCCTGCAGGGGGGTGGCAGGATGGGTCTCACAGCCAGCCTGGCTCATTGTTTGGAGATCTGAGTGTGGCAGAACTGCATATCAAGCTCCGTGGTCAAAAGGGGCCACCAACTTTACTTTGCAGAAGGTGGAACCATGGCAGCCTCTTGGCTCACAAGCCACTGAAAGGAAGCTGTAGGATGAACTATACAGTCTCCTGGGTGCTCTGAGTAGGTTTCATATTTAAGCAGGGCTACAGATTAACTTCCTTGCTGTAGAACAAGCTCCAAAACTGGAGAGGCTTATTATTTAGGGTTGAATTGTTGCAGGAAGGGAGACCCCTTCCAGGGCCCCAAACTGGGCTCTTGTTTAACACTCAGAAATGAATTGTCTGAGGAGACACATGTGTTGACAAAGCAAGAAATTTTATTGGGAAAGGGCACCCAGAGGGAGAGCAGGAGAGTAAGGGAACCCAGGAGAACAACTCTGCCACATGGCTTGCAGTCTTGGGCTTTATGGTGATGGGATTAGTTTCCAGGGTGTCCTTAGCCAATCATTCTGACTCAGAGTCCTTCCTGATGGTGCACGCCTTGGCCTTGTTCAGCCAAGATTGATGCCAGAGAGAAGGATTCTGGGAGGTGGTCGGACAGGTGGTGTCTCCTTTTGACCTTTCCTGAACTCTTCTGGTTAGGGAGACTTATTAGTTCCCTGTTCCTTACCAGGACCTCCTGTTGTAAAACAACTCATGTAAATGGTTAACTATGGTGCCTGGCCAGGGTGGATGGTTTCAATCAGTGTGCTTCCCCTAACAATTCCCCCCTCAGAGACTTCATATTCAAGATACTTCTTGAGAATTGGGGTGGAGGTCTCTTTCTTCTGTAACGTCTTCCTGCCATGCAAGGGTGTATGCCTGCCTAACAGAACAGAAGTCTCTCTCTACCTGATCTAAGTCAAGGTATTTTTTTTGTCTTGACTGAAACCAGCATTAGCTCTTGTAATAACAGCACTTTAGTTTGAAACTGTTGGCTCCTCTCAGAGATGAAATAGACAGGGGCCAAACAGGAGACCTAATAGGATAGTCATCACCAATCCCCAGAAACAGGAGGCAACATTTGGGGTGAGGGCTGCAGGGTTTGTGACTTTTTTTTTTTTCTGATTGGTTGGTGGTTAAGCATCAGAGCTGCACTCCAGGAATCTTGTGTTTAGTCTGAAGTTACCATCCTCCACCTTGGTGGGGGCTCCAGTTTTCTAGAAGAACTCAAAGACATTGTTATGCATGTTTCTTTGAGTAGGAACCAGGACCCTGTCTCAAGGCTGTACCACCATTTGATTGTTTTTCTTCTGTTTCTGTATCCCCTCCCTTCCTTGATTAGCAATTGCTTGAATCCACCCTTTGGAACTCAGGGAAGGTCAAGGAGGCTGAAAGAAGCCTATATCCTACAGATAAGAAATGGAGAACACAGAACAGATCTGTACTCCAGAGCCCCACAGAGTCCTGCTCAGTTTTAATTTAGGGAACTGGGCAACTATGACTATGATAACTTCCTGTCAAAATGGAGCATAGGACTGCCTCAACTTGGAGAACAGACACTGAATTGGAAGTATTCCAGAGTTCCAAGTCCTAGATCTGAGCCTTGTATGATTAAAATCTCAATCTCTTGATCTGCCATTTTGTTGTAACAGACCCATTTAGAAGTAGCTGGAGGAGGGATAACTGGAATTTTAATAGACAAAATAAATCTCATTTCTTTTTAGAAGAATAGGCCTGAAACCCAGTCTGGACCTGGCACTTTGAGGAAACTTGTAGCCAGGTAGCCAGTTGCCTAGTTTTATAAAAAGTAAGGTTGCAGTTACTAACTTCCAGCAGACATTGTTTTGAGAATGGCGGCATCTAAGCCTGACACAACTCAGAAAACTCAAGTGTTTAGCAATACGTCTAATCTGAAATTACACCCATAGTACCACCTTGTTATTTCCCAGGATGTCTGAACTATAGCTACTCTATTTTGACTTTTAATTGTAAAATTTTTCTTAATAGCCAAAGCAGATGTCACCATTAATGACATCAGTGTTTCTCTAGGAATGAGAAGATGCAAGAATTGGGACTCATAAAATCTTCTCCTGAAAAGATCTAACTATCTGAAGGCCTATTCTGCCAGTTTTTCCCAGAGCACAGTGTGCCTCATTCCTGATTTTCACCCTGAACTCCTTTCAGGCGTGTTGAAAGTCAGCAGCTGCAGTGGCCATGATTTAATCTTTGTAGATGTAGATGGCAAGTGTCAGTTTTCAGAGCCCCTTTTTGCTCATGAACTTGACCATGATTTTGAGGGGGGCATTTCATGACCGTTTTATTCCATGGTGCTGAGAATGTCCATTCTCAGGTTTGGCAAAGATTTTGTTGATAGCCCACTCAGTGTGCTGTTACTGGACTAGGCCGTAAAACTATCCAAAATTTTCTGGACCACCTGTCTTACTAGCCTCTTGGTCCAGGAAAATATTCCCTCTTGCTGTTTCTTCCCATATCTAGAGTTACACTGTTATGATCATTGATCTCATATGAAACTATATATTATTTTATTAGAGGCCTCAGTCACACGTTTGTCAGCGTAAGAAACAGCAATTTTGTAAAACAGGTGAAATACAAATAACATAGCCAGCAGTATTAGTAAAATCACAAGTAAGACTTAAGAGCTTCCATTAGATGTAGCCCAGTATATGTCAGGTCACCTGATTTAGTCTACTCTGTATAATCTTTATCTTCCAGGGAAATTATATATTGGCACCATCATCTATAAGGCACATAGCCCAGTTTTCTAGTGTAACTAGGCTGATTATCCTTAGTATGATTTAATTGTTTCCAACACAGAGGAGACTTTAAATTACCATAGCCTGGTGTTATCTATATAAATTCATCCCATAATTGTGGGAGATTTTTTTCTCCTTTGCTGAAACTCTGATTGAACTTGAGTAATAGAAGAAAGCTCAAATGTATGGCCAGAGTCAGAGCAGGCATTATTAATTGGCCTGGTGAAGGGATCCCATCTAGTATTATCAAAGTGACCTGAATATGACTAAATTTTTTTTTTTTTTAAGTAAATTTCCTCAGGGCCAACCAGTTAAAGCCTTATAGTAGAGAAATTTACCAAGGTAACCCAGAACTAGACACAGGTAATAGGCCACAAACCCAACAACTTATTGATTTCTAAAACTAGCATAGGATCTGGCCTATGATAGAAAAGCATTTGGTTTACATGCAAAGGTCTAAAAAGTCAAGAAAACATTATGAATGATAATACGAATCAGGTCCAGCATCTTGGGCAAGCTGTCTACCTCTGATGTAATTGTCTTCTTATCCTGGTGTAGTGTAGTTTCTCCTCTGTTTGAGCATCATTTTAAGGTGAAATCAGGTCATCTGTCTTCTCTATAGACCAATCCAGTGTAGGGGTCTTTGGAAGTGGGAATTAATCTAAGAGTTAATTTCCCTTCAATTTCATTGTGCATGTGCTGGTTAAGAGTACCTGATTAAAAAAAGTCCTTCCATCCAGGTTGGAGACAGACCCTTAAATTATGTCTTTTTCCAGTCCTGTTTGCAGGTCATGAGGCATCTGATCTTCATCCAAATATAGATTACTGATTTAAACTTCAGAAACAAACTTAGGGTGCTCTTTAAAAATTCAATTAAATTTTACATTAATATAACATAAAAGCAAAGAACTACCCAAGAAATGAGTCTTACTACATACAGACCTCCATTAGCAAACTAGGATTTAACATTTATTGAAACATCTTTTTCTCCCTAAAATTACCCTCATTTTTATCAAATATAACCAAATTAAGGCTAGCTTGTTTGCAAAATAGGTCTGTTCTAACTAATTTTGGTCTCATGATTTATATAACCATAATTGATCATAGACTTTTTATTTTGCTGAAACATTTATAGAGTCTCAGACTGAACATTTAAAAATAAACCAGGGCTGGGAAACTCACGTCAAAGGCTTATCACAGATTTTGCCTAACAAATCTAGGTGAATTCTTCCCTTTGTAAGGTCTTAAAAATTCCTTGAGACTTTTGTACCTGTTAGTGAGATAACCTTCCTAACTCATTTGATAAACTTACTGGAAACCTAAGAGTTTCAAATCTCTGGAGGAGTCAGATAGAGAGAAAATATAATTGTTTTGTTTATAATGTATAATTTTACCAAACTGTTATCATAATTAGTTTGAGAGGAAGGTTTTTTTCTACTCCCAGAAAACACAAGATTCAAACCTGTAATTTTTCAGATAAAACCATAAAAGTTATAAGCATATTTGCTGGTTCATTCAGTCCTTTGTTAACTTGAAGTCATCAGGTTTTTCATTAGAATACCAGGACATATCAGAATGTTAAGAGCTCCATATAATTTCTAGAATACCTATAGTACTAATATTTACAATACATTATAACATGAGAGGATTTATTACTCATTTGATAATATTTTTCATGTAATTTAGCCAACCAAATAAACACAGTTTAATATCTTTCTTTGGGATGTTTCAGGAGCCCTCTGAAGCACCCCAAAGTTAGCTAGAGGTCAAAGGAACTTCAAAAGAATTCAATTTAGGAAGTTTTATCAAAAAAATCAATTAAAAGGGTCTAGAACATTTGGTCATATTTAGTCAATGTTGATGGGTGTATCATAGCTTGTTGATATGTCATGATGGGCATATATACCCAGGCTCAAGATCTAGTGAAAGTCAACTCTGCCCTCTTGATCCTAACCAGTTTTCTTATGACTGTGTCATTCCTAACAAAATCTATGTCTCTAACTAATTGTAATCCAATTAAAAAAAAATCCTGATCATGTATAACTCTTTTTAGTATTTTTTATACCAATTTTTTTTTTTTTACTGAAAGCACACTTTCTACTTTCTTTTAGCAACCAAGAACTAACTTTTATATTAGCATTTTATAGATTTGTGAGCATAAATACCAGTGATAATTTCTAAAGCCCTTGCTTTCTTAAAACATTTTAGGATGGCACCAAACATTATTCATTTATAGTCCCAAATCTCTTTAGTTTTTCTGTAAGAGGAAATCAGTGTTTAGTAATAAATGTTTCAAAATCTTATTTTATTTGGAAATGACCTAATTATTCAATAGACTTCCAATACTTAGTTTAGCACAACCCTTAGAAATTCAAGTTACGCCAATCTGGAGAGACTATTTTAGATAGATATTCCTAAAGCATAACTATTTTTAATAGAGCTTATCTAAAAGCTCATATCTCATTTACTTTTTTTTTTTTAGAAGTTTCTTCACTCGAGGTAATGTCCTTGTTGACAAGCTTGTAACAGATATGATAATATTTACCTTATATTAAACCTAGGTACAATGAAAATATTCTACTTAATATCAATTACTCTAAGACATGTCTATATTAGATAGGTCAACAAACATTAATATCAGGTATTTAATACTGAATATTTACCAGTTCACATGAACCTGGGATTTATTAATTTAGAATTATTTGATTCATAAGTGCTTACCTTTTTTAAGCCAATTAAATAGGGCTCATTTAAAAATTAACCTCAAAAATATTACCTAGAGACAAAGACACACCAAGACATATTTAGACAGACACAGTGCAAGATCTAGCTTCATTTTCTAAGTTTAGTCATGAATTAGATATTATAATATAAAATTTACTACTTTATAAAAACCAGTTGGAATAAATAAAATTTTTAAAGGCTTTTTCCCATTTTTCCCTCAGTCTCAGGAGTTAGAGATGGTTTAGATAAGTGTTCCTGAGAGCCCTGGTCTCAAGGCACAGGGAAAGAAAATCAAGTTCTAGCAAAATGGCAGCTGGTCTAAACCAAATGGTGGCCAGACAAAGCAAAATGGCCATCAAAAACCACAACACAGAACACAGAGTTAAAATACACACATATAACCTGGCAGTCTTCATCAGACACTCCCTTAAATACAAGAATACAGTCTGTCAGAAAACCTCCTATAGAGATACAGAACTTCAGATCCAAGTACTAACAGAGTAAAGGAAAATATCTCAGATCTTGAAAGATTTCAAAGGGAGGAAAGGGAGCCAGGTTGAAAGAAGAAGGGGGAGGAGGCGGGAGAGGGGGGCAAAAGGGGTGGTCTTACAGACATCTCCTGCTACCTGCAGATACCCAGGCGTCATGGGACTTTACCCTGGGCCTCCAGAGAAGGGAGGACTGGAATTCGGCCCTACCAGAAATCAGACCACACCAGAACCAAAATTCCAGTTCTCTGCCAAGAGGAGGTGATCAGTCTCCAATCCTCAGCTCAGGCCAAGGCCCTTTGACTAGATTCCTGCATCCAGGACCGGGGGACTAGAAAAACTGGGAAGGATAGGAAAGGTTAAGGAGAGGAAAGAGAGAGGGAAGGGAAGAGAGGTCAATAAAGTTTCTTGTTTCTTACCAGTCTGGCCAGTTGTCCGCATAAGGAGGAGACCAGGGACTAAAGGGTCCCAGTTGCGGCTGCTGGGTCTGGTCCATTGGCAGGCAAGTTGGCCCCTGAGTACCCTGAGTGGTCAGGATGTCAGTCTCAGCAAAGAAGAGTCCCCGCCAGAGTCGCGATTTGCTGCAGGAAGGGGGGCCACTTCCAGGGGCCCAAACTGAGCTCTTGTCTAACACTCAGAAATGAATTTTCCGAGGATACACATGTGCTGACAAAGCAAGAGATTTTATTGGGAAAGGGCACCCAGGCAGAGAGCAGGAGGGTAAGGGAACCCAGGAGAACAGCTCTGCCACATGGCTTGCAGTCTCAGTTTTATGGTGATGGGATTAGTTTCCAGGTTGTCCTTAGCCAATCATTCTAACTCAGAGTCCTTCCTGGCGGTGTACGCCTTGGCCTTGTTCAGCCAAGATCGATGCCAGAGAGAAGGATTCTGGGAGGTGGTCAGACAGGTGGTGTCTCCTTTTGACCTTTCCCGAACTCTTCTGGTTGGTGGACACTTATTAGTTCCCTGTTCCTTACCAGGACCTCCTGTCGTAAAACAACTCATGTAAATGGTTAGTATGGTGCCTGGCCAAGGTGTGTGCGTCCCCTAACAGAATCAGGCAGAATCATAGCCTGAGCTCCCTGGACAGACAGTCACTGGCTTGACTCTAAAATGGTTGGTCAGTCAGCTCAAGTGCTGGTGGGCTCTACAGCTTCCCAGGTGCTCTGGCCAGGTTTCCTGGTCAGGTGGGGCTGGGGGTGGCATTCTGCATGGGCAGGGCTGTGAATCTGCCTTCCAGTGTGGGCATGGCAGCCGAATAGGCTCTAAGGCTGCAAAGATTCATTGTTTGGTGCCTTAAATCAGACAGAACTGAGAATCAAGTTACCTGGCAAGACAGGTCACCATCGTGGCTTTTCCTCTGGGCAGAGTCACTGGCCAGGCTCTCGGTTTGAGGGTGCTGATCTGTTCAGCTTGCCAAGTGTGCACACCAGGCTTCTTGGTCCGGTGTGGCCAGGAGGATACACTCAGCAGTAGGCAGGGCTATGAATTAGTTTCCCTTCTGGGGGGCGGGGGGGGGTGGAGTGGTGCATTGGCGCGGGTGGCATACCAGGCTCCAAAGCCAGAAGACTTGCCACTTGAAGTCCAAAATGAGGCAGAACTGGGCACAGAGCTCCTTGGTGAACCAGAGCCAATGTCTTAGATATGCAGATGGACAAGTTCACTGGCTGAGATTTATACTTGGGAACCATTATGACTAGGAACCCAGTTTGCCAAGATGAGAGCTCTGGTTGCTGTAATCCCCTCTTCACATCTCTTGTCACAGTCTCATCTATGGAAGTCCAGCCCTGCAGATTTGCCCCCAGAAGCCCCATGAGGTGAGATCAGATGGGCCTCCCAGGAAGCGACTCATAATACACAGTGCTGGGGGAGCCGAACGTCGACCTTGGGCTTTCTTTTTTAACTTTTTTTTTTTTTTAATTGTTTTATTGCAGAATAATTGCTTTACAATATTGTGGTGGTTTCTGCCACCAATCAACTGTCGCTGGTGGCTCAGATGGTAAAGAATCCTCCCGCAACTCAGGAGACCTGGGTTCAATCACTGGGAGGGGAAGGTCTCCTGGAAAAGGGAATGGCAACCCACTCCAGTATTCTTGCATGGAGAATGCCATGGACAGAGGAGCCTAGCGGGTTATAGTCCATGGGGTCGCAAAGAGTCAGACACAACTAAGCAACTAATACTACACTATGTACTATATGTATCACCTCCCTCTTGAACTGCGCCCCCATCTCCCACTCCAGCCCACCCCTTAGGGTTGTTAAAGAGCTCCAGATTGAGCTCCCTCTGTCATACAGCAAATTCCCACTGGTTATCTATCTTACGTATGGTATATGTGTATACCATAGTATATATGTTACATAGTGTGTATGTTTCCCTGCTAATCCCTCAATCGTCCCAGCCTCTCCCGCCCATACTGTGTCCGCAAGTCTGTTCTCTATGTCAGTGTCTCCATTGCTGCCCTGCAAATAGGTTTAACTTTTAATTGAAGTAACATTGATTTATAACGTGTTTCACATGCTTCCATTATATTTCTACTTCTTTATACCCTACAATGTACTTACAACCAGAAATGTAAATATATCCCATTCATCACCACACGAGCATGCACGCTAAGTTGCTTCAGCAGTGTCTGACTCTTTACGACCCCATGGACTGCAGCCCACCGGGCTCTGTACATGGAATTCCCCGGGCAAGAGTACTGGAGTGGGTTGCTGTGCCCTCCTCCAGGGGATCTTCCTGATCCAGGTATCAAACCTGAGTCTCTTATGTCTCCTGAATTGGCAGGCAGGTTCTTTACCACTAGTGCCACCCGGGAAGCCCTAGGTTAACTATTATGCCATCTTCTCTGCTCCTTCACCTCTGGTAGCCACTACTCTAGTCTGTCTATATGTGTTTTTCTTTTCTTTCTTTATTTCTTTTTTTTTTGGTTTGTTCATTTTGTTTTGTTTATTAGTTTTTTGTATTCCACATATTAGTGAAATCTTGCCCCAGATATGCCCCATATATGAGTGAAAATTTGTCTTTCTCCATCTTGGCAAGATTTCAATGTATTTCTAGCTGAATATGGTTACATGGTGTGTGTAACCTCTCATCTTTTTTGTCCATCTATTGATAGGCCTTAGGTTGAGTCCATATCTTGGGACTTGTAAATATGCTCATGAGGAACATGGGTTAACAACTGAAATATGTAAAAGGAACATTATAACTCAGTTGTTTTTACTGCTTAGTTGCTCAGTCATCTCTGACTCTTTGCGACACCAGGGACTGTAGCACATCAGGCCTCCCTGTCCTTCTCCAGTTCCTGGAGTTTGCTCAAACTCATATCTACTGAGTTGATGACTCCATACAAACATATTGTCCTCTGTTGTCCCCTTCTCCTACCGCTTTCAGTCTTTCCCAGAAACCAGGTCTTTTTCCAATGATTTGGCTCTTCACAACAGGTGGCCAAAGTATTGGTACTTCAGCTTCAGTATTAGTCCTTCCAATGAATATTCAGAACTGATTTCCTTTAGAATTGCCTGGTTGGATCTCCTTGCAGTCCAAGGGACTCTCAAGAGTTTTCTCCAACACCACAGTTCAAAAGCATCAATTCTTCAGTGCTCAGCCTTCTTTATGGTCCAAATCTTACATCCATACATCACTACTGGAAAAAACATAGCTTTGACTAGATGGACCTTTGTTGGCAAAGCGATGTCTGTACTGTTTAATAGGCTGTCTAGGTTTGTCATAGTTTATCTTCCAAGGAGCAAGCATCTTTTAATTTCATGGCTGCAGTAAGCATCTGTAGGATTTTGGAGCCCAAAAAAATAAAGTCTCTCACTGTTTCCTTTGTTTCCCCATCTATTTGTCATGAAGTGATGGGACTGGATGCCATGATCTTTGTTTTTTGAATGTTCAGCTTTAAGCCAGCTTTTCAATCTCCTCTTTCTCTTTCATCAAGGAGCTCTTTAGTTCCTCTTTACTTTCTGCCATAAGGGTGGTGTCATCTGCCTATCTGAGGTTATTGATATTTCTCCCAGCAATCTTGATTCTAGTTTGTGCTTCATCCTGGCATTTCACGTGATGTTCTCTGCATATAAGTTAAAAAAGCAGGGTGACAATATACAGCCTTGATGTACTCATTTCCCAATTTGGAACCAGTCAATTGTTCCATCTCTGGTTCTAACTGCTGCTTACAAGTTTTGCAGGAGGCAGGTAAGGTGGTCTGATATTCCCGTGTCTTAAAGAATTTTCCACAGATTATTGTGATCCACACTGTCAAAGGCTTTGATGTAGTCAATTAAGCAGAAGCAGATGTTTTTCTGGAATTCTCTTACTTTCTCTATGATCCAGTGGATGTTGGTAATTTGATCTCTGGTTCCTCTGCCTTTTCTAAAACCAGCTTGTACATCTGGACATTCTCAGTTCACATACTGTTGAAGCCTAGCTTGGAGGATTTTGAGCATGACTTTGCCAGCATGTGAAATGAGCGCAATCGTGTGGTAGTTTGAACATTCTTTGGCATTGTCCTTCTTTGGGATTGGAATTAAAATTGACCTTTTCTAGTCCTGTGGCCTAGAAAAGGCTGTTTTTCCAAATTTGCTGGCATATTGAGTGCAGTATTTTCACAGCATCATCTTCCAGGATTTGAAATAGCTCAACTGGAATTATATTACTTCCAGTAGCTTTGTTTATAATGATGTTTCCTAAGGCTCATTTGCCTTCACACTCAAGGATATCTGACTCTAGGCGAGTGATCACACCACCATGGTTTTCTGGGTCATTAGGATCTTTTTTGTATAGTTCTTCTGTGTAGTCTTGCCAGCTTTTCATATCTTTTGCTTCTTTTTGGTCCATACCATTTCTGTCTTTTATTGTGCCCATCTTTGTTATAAAGAAACATTATAATGGTTATAAAGTTATAACTGTTATAAAGTTATAAAGAAACATTATAACTCAGTATAAACAAACATTATAACTCAGTAGCCAAAACCAAACAATCCAATTAAAAATTGAATACTTGCTCTGAATAGACTTTTTCCCAAAGACATACAGAAGTTCATCAGGTACATGAAAAGATGCTCAACATCAATAATCATCAGGAAAATGTAAATAAATTGCAAATATTCTTCAGCCTCCCCACTGAGTTTGAGGGTTTCATCAGATCAGATCAGGTCAGATCAGTCGCTCAGTCGTGTCCGACTCTTTGCGACCCCATGAATAGCAGGTTTCATAGTGCTGTCTTTTCTGTAAATGGTTGCTAGCCACCTTTCTTTTTAGGGAAATTGAAGTCAGGAACATCCTTAGTCACCACCTTGATGATGTCACCCAGACTTAGATTTTCTCTTGCTATTTCATGTAAGCCTTCTGCACATCTCTTTCACTGTTGTCAGTATTATTTTGGATGCAATCACTACTTGTTGTCTAGTCATTAAGTCATATCCAACACTTTGCAACCCCATGGACTGACTAGCCTTCCCAGGCAAGAATACTGGAATGGGTTGCCATTTCATTCTCCACAGGACCTTGCTGACCCCAGGATTGAGCCTGCATCTTCTGCATTGGCAGCCACTGGGGAAGCCCCAGTCAACACTAGTGTACTATTTTATCTTGATCTTAGAACTATACCCTCTTTGCCATCTTCAGAGATCTCTGAAGTTCAAGGCAGCATGAATTGTTATCTCTACTTGCTGCCTCTGTATTTTAAGCTGTACCTCCTGGTCTGTACAATCGCCAGTTACAAATACCTCAGGTAAATCTAGGGAGCCCCGTAACTTGGAGCATCTAAAATCATCCCTCTCAGGCTTTTTTAGGACAGTAATCACTGATTCCTCAGAGATTCCCCCATACTCTTACCAGTGAAGAGAATGTCGTTGATGCCCTCCATAAGCAACAGGTTGGTTTCAATAGTAAACTCCTTGCTGTTTACTTACATAATTTATTTTGAAAGTTTATAAGTAGGCTTTGAAATTTTAATCCCTCAACACTGGACATTAAAGTCTAGTGTATTCCTCATAAATCCTAGTGATAGATATTTGACCCATCTGTATTAATAGGATTAGTTAGTTAATCTTTTAATTGCATGTCAAACAAAAATTGGAAGCATCAGAACTCACCCAAGTATCCCAAGTTCTTGACCCCAAGTTAATATATGATCATGATAAAAGTTTGGGGTTGCATTCAAAACACAATTGAATAGTGTAATCAGTTTTTAATATCCTAAATCTCTTACTGCTAGATGAAAGTTTTCTCCAAACTATATTCTGAACTGTGCTAACATTGTTCTAAAGCTTTTAATAATTTCTGTTTTTAATATAAATTTATTTATTTTAATTAGAGGTTAATTACTTTACAATATTGTATTGGTTTTGCCATACATCAACATGAATCTGTCACAGGTATACACGTGTTCCCCATCCCGAACCCCTGTCCCTCCTCCCTCCCCGTAATTTCTTTTTGGAAAGTATTCTTTAAAAAACCTCATGAGAACTATAAAATATTTCATTATTCTGGTGTTATATGGCACTTTTTAAAGTGTAATAATATCATGGTCTCTCTCCCTTCCCCTTATTTCTTTCTCTCCTCAATTTATACCTTAGTATGACTCATCACATGCATAAATGAGCCTCTGGATTTATAAAAGGTGGGAATCTCTGCTATAAAATGAGCTGTTTTGGTATCTGAAGGAAAATCACCTGGGAAGTAAGATGAATGCTTATTATGGGGAAGAAAAAATAGAAATGCAAGAGTGTCTGAATTATTTGAATTCTCAATTATACACGTATATGGTGGTGATGAAGGACTCTGAGAATTAGCAATGTCTAGGGACATTTGTGTTACCAAACAGTTGGAGGCTTATAATTGAAGGATGTCTCTACCACAAACAAGGTCAAAATTGTTCTATTTGGAGATGAAAAGGCTGTGCTGTTAATTTGAATTTTATCTTTTTTTCAAGCTGAATGGAAAAAAATAATTGGAAATAGTTCAGAAAATAATGTAACAGTAGAAAACTTTTTTGAGAATAATCACATGCAAATTAAGTGGTTGGGACACACAATGACAGAAACCATTTGAGTTTTGGCACATGTTAATTTGGTTTCTGAGGTCAAATTCCTAACATTTACTCATGCTGTATTAGATTGATGACTATGTGATAATATCTCAGATATATGCTTCCTATCTTGTTTCATGACTATGTGACAGGCATTGTGCTAGTGATTTTAGGGAACACAAAAGAACGATATACATGCATATATGTAAGTTTGTTGTTTCTTAGAGGAGGTGAGGCATGCAATGTCTAAATCCAGTGTCTTCTACTAAAAATCACTATCCTTGTAAAATTTGTAATTTTCTTTAGTAAAGTCAGAAAATTAAGAAATTATTGGAATGCTGACTTGTTTTATAAGATATTAATAAGATTGTCATTTACTGAGAACTGCTTACATTCCAAGAATTATAACAATGGTTTATGTATATATATATACATATCTGTATTTCACACAATTTTATGCAGAAAGTACTATTTTCATTTTCATTCCATAGATGAGAATATCCTTTGTAAAAATGTTAAGTATATGTGCTACGTAGCTTCAGTCATGTCTGGCTCTGCGACCCTATGGACCATAGCACTACAGGTTCCTTTGTCCATGAGATTTTCCAGACGAGAATACTGCAGTGGGCTGCCATTTCCTCCTCTAAGGGATCTTCCCGACCCAAGGATGGAACCCAAGTTTCTTAAGTCTCTGGCATTGACCGGTACATTCTTTACCACTAAGCGCCATCTTGAAGAGATCTCTTCAAGAAAATCAGAGACACCCAAGGGAACATTTCATGCAAAGATGGGCACAATAAAAGACAGAAATGGTATGGACCTAACAGAAGATATTAGGAAGAGGTGGCAAGAATACAGAGAACTGTACAAAAAAGATTTTCATGCCCCAGATAACCACAGTAGTGTGATCACTCACCTAGAGCCAGACATCCTGGAATGTGAAGTCAAGTGGGCCTTAGGAAGCATCACTATGAACAAAGCTACTAGACATGATGGAATTCCAGTTGAGCTATTTCAAATCCTAAAAGATGATGCTGTGAAAATGCTTCACTCAATATGCAAGCAAATTTGGAAAACTCAGCAGTGGCCACAGAACTTGAAAAGGTCAGTTTTCATTCCAATCCCAAAGAAGGGAAATGCTAAAGAATGTTCAGACTACTGCACAATTGCACTCATTTCACATGCTAGCAAAGTCATGCTCAAAATCCTCCAAGCTAGGCTTCAGCAGTATGTGAACTGAGAATGTCCAGATGTACAAACTGGTTTTAGAAAAGGCAAAGGAACCAGAGATCAAATTGCCAACATCCGTTGGATCATAGAAAAAGTAAGAGAATTCCAGAAAAACATCTACTTCTGCTTTATTGCCTATGCCAAAGCCTGTTATCCACACAGCAAACTGTGGAAAATTCTTCAAGAGATGGGAATACCAGACCACCTACCTGCCTCCTGAGAAATCTGTATGCAGGTCAAGAAATAACAGTTAGAATTGGACATGGAACAACAGACTGGTTCCAAATTGGGAAAGCAGTATTTCAAGGCTGTATATTATCACCATGCTTATTTAACTTATATGCAGAGTACATCATGCGAAATGCTGGGCAGAATGAAGCACAAGCTCTGGGAGTTGGTGATGGACAGAGAAGACTGGCGTGCTGCAGTCCATGGGGTTGCAAAGAGTTGGACTTGACTGAGTAACTGAACTGAACTGAGCTGAACTGGGACCACCTGGGATGCCCTGTTGAAGTATATGGCCAAGTGTAATCAGTTGTTGACTGAAATCTATCAGACTTTGTATTAAGAAGGCTAGCAATAGCCCCTGTCATCAATAACCCTTCTAAGTTTCAGTGACTTGATACAGTCAAGTATCAAGTATCTTTTATTTAAGGTCCCACATGAATTTACTGTTAGGGGGCAGACTTTATGATTCAGAAACCCAACTCTTCCATTTCATGACTCTGTCTTCCATGCCTGTGAGGCCTTCAAAATGTCCTCCAGTCAGTGGTAGAAAGGAAAAGATGAATGGACATGTCAAACCCACTTTTAGAAATCCCAACTAGAAAATCAGCCACAATTCTTTAAATTTTTTCTATGAATGAAACTTATAACAGAGCCAGCCATACCCAGCTGTGCTGTGCAGTGAATTGTGAAAGATGTTCAGTTGTATCCAACTTTTTGCAAACCCATAGACTATAAAATCCATGGTATCCTTTGCCTTCTCCAGAGGATCTTCACAACCCAGTGATCAAACCCAGGTCTCCTTCATTGCAGGCAGATTCTATACCAGTTGAGCCACCAGCAAAACCCAAGAATACTGGAGTGGGTAGCCTATCCCTTCTCCAGTAGATCTTCCCAACCCAGAAATCAAACCAGGATCTCCTGCATTGCAGGTGGATTCTCTACCAGCTGAGCTGTTGTGCACAGGGACATCCAAATATAGTCACATCCAGGAATGACCCCACGCTGGAGCAGACAGTGCTGTTTTGGGACTGACAGAGTCATCTTCAGGCTTCCCAGGTGGCACAAGTGGTAAGGAATCCACCTGACAATGTAGAAGATGCAGGAGATGCAGGTCCAATCCCTGGGTCGGGAAGATCCCCTGGAGGAGGAAGTAGAAACACACTGCAGTATTCTTGCCTGTGAAATCTCATGGACAAAGGAGCCTGGAGGGCTACAGACCATGGGGCCACAGAGTCAGACAGGACTGAACACATACACAGAGTCATCTCAATGAGATTGCTAATGTCATGTTAATTTCGCATTTCTAAAGTGTTGCCAATAAATAACTGAAAGTGCTGTTTTTAACTTTCTGTTTAACTGTCTTACTCAGTATGAAATTTCTACCTTACAGATACTTGATTGCAATTCATTAACTGCACACTGTGGCATGAGAGAGAAAAGGCTCAGGAGCAACATCCATTTAACTTCATCATCAAGAACAGTCACAAGACCATTTATAACTTCTGCTACTGAGATATTACTTGCTAATAGTTTTCTGGAATCATACCAATGTCAGCCTCTAGAATTAAAATGTAAATACACTTTCTCATCCTTTGAATTTGCCCTAATAGACAAAAACAGCTGGCTTGCTTTTGTGATCCAATGCATCATTTTCCATGTGTCTTCAATCATTTAAAATTCTATTATATATCATCAATGATTTCAAAACTCCGAAGTCCTTATTTTTTCTTTCACTTGTTATTTTACATTAGCAAGTTAAATTAACTTTAAAGTTTTATTTCTACTAATGTTTGCAAAGTGTGAGCTACTTTATTCCTTTAAAAAATACATGTTTAAATACTAGATCATGTTTTAAGTTAATTACGTATGTTCATGGGGTCACTAGAGTCGGACAGGACTGAGCGACTTCACTTTCACTTTTCACTTTCATGCATTGGAGAAGGAAATGGCAACCCACTCCAGTGTTCTTGCCTGGAGAATCCCAGGGACGGGGAAGCCTGGTGGGCTGCCGTCTATGGGGTCACACAGAATTGGACACTACTGAAGCAACTTAGCAGCAGCAGCAGTATGTAATTTATATAATGTGTAATTATTATGTAATTATACAGAGAAAATATAAAAATATACAAGTCTAAGGATCATCCTCTAAAATCATGTTGTATAAAGTATATATTCCTTTATCACCTAATCAATGAGTTCAGTTCAGCTCAGTCGCTCAGTTGTGTCCGACTCTTTGCAACCCTATGTATCGCAGCACGCCAGGCCTCCCTGCCCATCACTAATTCCCGGAGTTCACTCAAACTCACGTCCATTGAGTCAGTGATGCTACCCAGCCATCTCATCCTCTGTCGTCCCCTTCTCCTCCTGACCCCAATTCCTCCCAGCATCAGAGTCTTTTCCAATGAGTCAACTCTTTGCATGAGGTGGCCAAAGTCCTGGAGCTTCAGCTTTAGCATTATTCTTTCCAAAGAACACCCAGGACTGATCTCCTTTAGAATGGACTGTTTGGATCTCCTTGCAGTCCAAGGGACTCTCAGGAGTCTTCTCCAACACCACAGTTCAAAAGCATCAATTCTTCGCGCTCAGCTTTCATCACAGTCCAACTCTGTATTTTCCCACAAACCCAACTTAAGAGAGAATTTACTTTTAATGTGTTTAGGTATATAACTAAATAACTATAACTTAGTAAGCTGTATAGAACAAACATTCTTAATCACCATGTAGGTCAAGAAAAGAATTTTGTCAGTCACTCCAGAAACTTACCCTAATCATGTTTCCTTTTCTCCTTGCAAAAGTAATCTCCATTCTGATTTGTAACTTTCTTATACTCTTGCCTGGAAAATCCCATGGACGGAGGAGCCTGGTAGGCTGCAGTCCATGAGTTCGCTAAGTGTCGGACATGACTGAGCGACTTCACTTTCACTTTTCACTTTCATGCACTGGAGAAGGAAATGGCAACCCACTCCAGTGTTCTTGCCTAGAGAATCCCAAGGATGGGGGAGCCTGGTAGGTTACCGTCTATGGGGTCACACAGAGTCGGACACGACTGAAGTGACTTAGCATAGCATAGCATGATTTTATCATCTGCATGTGACACTATGCTGTAATCTTGTCCATAAAGTCATATCTTTAAAGCATTAATTTATTGTTCATTGAATGAAAGTTTCTTTAAATTCTATAGGGCTTTACAGTCTATATAAAAGTTTCACACACATTTCATATAATCCCATAATAACCTTTATTTTCCCCACCCCTATCTTGCTCTTCCCACTTCCTTCTCCACTGGTAACCACTAGCTTGTTCTTTGTAACTGTGAGTCTATAGAACATCGGTTTTTAATCTCTCCTAGTGATTCATATGCTGGAGGAGCAAGGCTGTCTCCCCTGTAGGTGTGCCTCGTGTGTGTATGTGTGTGTGTGTGTGTTGATTGTCTTATCACAATGCATTTCAACAGGACTCTCCACCATCTGTATTTTCTACAGTCTGTTTGTTGCTGGGTGCAGAGGCTGTGTTGAGTGGCATTTATGATGCTTTCTATGAAGGCACAGGTGGAACTGGTTCTCTCACCAGGAGGCACATGCTGGCAGTCATTGATGTTCAATACTTAGACCTGTTACTTCACTACTTTACTGGGGCTGTACAATGATAATACCCTATTATTGGTTGTGACTTATTAGCCACAATGCTTGTATAAGAAGATGTTTATTCTCAACATGTTTGTTTAACCAATATACAGTTAATTTGGGCCTAAAGATGCTCATTGCAACTAAGTTGCTTATTGTTTCTATGTTTTTGCAGTGGAAAGAACTAGAAAATGTATACATTTTCAAAGATCAGGTGCCATTTACATTCAAAACTACATATATATATATATATTCACAAGTATATATATACATACATATATATGTATATATGTACTCAGATGGGCTTCCCTGGTGACTCAGATGATAAAGAATCTGCCTACAATGCAGGAGACTTGGGTCCAATCCCTGGGTTGGGAAGATCCTCTGAAGGAGGGCATGGCAACCCACTCCAGTACTTTTGCCTGGAGAATCCCATGGACAGAAGAGCCTGACAGGCTACAGACCATGGGGTTACAGAGAATCAGACATGACTGAGTGCCTAACACACACAGTGTCTCCTCTATTCCTTAATAACGCTGGTTCTCACTAACACTAGGAATGGAAAGTTTAGAGTATCTCAATCACACATTTGCTGTAACCCACTTTGCTGCTGCTGCTGCTAAGTTGCTTCAGTTGTGTCTGACTCTGTGCGACCCCATAGACAGCAGCCCACCAGGCTCCTCCGTCCCTGGGATTCTCCAGGCAAGAACACTGGAGTCGGTTGCCATTTCCTTCTCCAGTAACCTACTTTACCCACACACTAATTTCAGAATAATACTTTTTTCAGTTTATTGACATAAAACATTGTGTGAATTTAAGGTGTGCAACATAATTAGATTTTAAAAAGAGTAGTAATACTTCCACCACCACAATCCATTTGATTACTGAAAGCAGGGACAAGTCTTGTATACATCTGAACCCCAGTCTCACATCATGCTTTAATGGTGGTGCTAGATGTGCATTTTCAGAGAATGCAACCAACCCTGTACTCTCTACCTTGGTGGTGGTTATATAGTCACTCGGTTGTATCCAACTGTTTGTGACCCCATAGACTGTAGCCTCTGTCCATGGAATTCTCCAGACAAGAACACTGGAGGATGTTGCCATTTCCTCCTCCAGGAAGATCCCTGGCTCTTCCTGACCCAAGGATTGAACCTGCATCTCCAGCCTTATAGGCAGATTCTTTGCCACTGAGTAATGTAATAACTATATATTTAATGTACACTCTAGATCTTTTTGTTGATGTCATCTACTCTTGATTGCACAAAGATTGCACAAAGTTCATTCTCCAGGAGATTCATGAAAGCTCTTTCTCTGATTTTGTGCATGCTGAAAACCATCTTTACTTCCCCTTTTTCCTTGGACACAATTTTTCCTAGACATAGAATTCTCGGCTTACATTGTATTTTCTCGAACTTCAGTTTTTCTGGCATGAATTAATTTTGTCTGAAAGTTTGATGGGATTTCAGTTTTCTTTTCTTTCTTTTTTTTTTTTTTTTAAATAATGCCTCATCTGCCTATATGCCTGGAAAGGGATTATATTTTTATACATTTTTAAAGCTAAGTGATGATACTACAGAATGCTTTGATCTTCATCATTCAGGCCTAATATTTCTAAACACAGTGGGCTCTTAGAAGACAGTTGTTTTTAGTTTCCTGTGTTGCTTGAAAATTTTCTTGAATTATAATCTAAAATTTGTTCTTTTCCCTTTTTCATTTTTTAAGACTCCTATTATCTATATGATGGCTTTCCTTATTTCCAATAGTAGTCATTTTTCTCAAATTGTTTTTAATCACTTTCTTTGATTTAAAAAAAAATTCCTCTTCATTGTCTTCTGTTTTGCTTAGACTATTACGTATGATGTCTATTCAGTTCTAAACTCCTTAATTCAAACTCAACTGCTAGTATTTTTCTCATATTATTTTTTCCTTTTTCTCACATCTTATTTTGGAGCTTTTAAAATTCTTTTCCTTTTTGTATTTTTTCCTAAAGTAGTTTAGTTTGTTTTGTAATAGCATTTAGTAGTTATGAGCTGTCCACATGAAAAGCAGTCCTCAATGTCCTAAGGAATGGGGCAGACCCGATATGGAGTGAAACAGTATGGACTAGGGAAAATGCCAGTCATGTATTTAAGAAATACATATTTTTTATGATAGTCTAGGTACCAGGCTTGCTTTTGTTGTTCAGTCGCTAAGTTATGCCCAACTCTTTGTGACCCCATGGACTGCAGCATTTCAGGCTTCCCTGTCCTTCACTGTCTCCCAGAGTTTGCTCAAATTCATGTCCATTGAGTCAGTGATGCCATCCAACCATCTCATCCTCTGCCACTCCCTTCTCTTTGTGCCTTCAAGTCTTTCCCAGCGTCAGGGTCTTTTCCAGTGAGATGGCTCTTTGCATCACATGGCCTATATATTGGAGCTTCAATATCAGGACTTCCAATGAATGTTTAAGGTTGATTTCCTTTAGGATCAACTGGTTTGATCTCCTTGCAGTCCAAGGGCCTCTCAAGAGTCTTCTCCAAAGCCACACAATTTGAAAGCATCAATTCTTTGGCATGCAGCCTTCTTTATGGTCCAACTCTCACATCCATAAATGACTGCTGGAAAAACCAGGCTTTCAAATATAAAATCAGTTAATCTTCCTAATAGTTCCATAATTTAGTTTCAGTTATTATCCCCATTTTATGGATAAGGAAACTGAAACAGAAAGTGACTAGGCATCTTGCAGCAAATCAGACCTGGTGGAGACATCAGGGTTGCATATGTGCAGTGTGTTTGCAGACCGTGACTGTGCTCTTAATCATTAAGGGTTCACAAAGTCAAGGGTAGCAGAAAAGGCCATTTCATACTGAACACACAAAATATGTAGCTGAGGTTGCTTAAGTTCCTCCTCTCTTAAGATTCTTTCTAACAGTTTAGAGTAGAGCCAAAAAAAATCTGATGACCACAATGTCAGTCATAATAATAATACAGAGCCTAGGAATTCAAGCAATGTCTGAAGTTAGAAAGTAAAATTTCTCTACCTGGAAATCTAGAAGTACCCTCTCTAGTGAGAAAAACAAAACATTCGTCTTTTTCATCAGGCAGTAAGATACTAACCTAATTTGCAAGCAATGCCCATTTACTTACCTATAGATATTTTTGCAAAATCACCAAGTTCACATTGAACAAGTAACAGTACTCTGACTGTCTCAGCTTAAAAAAATAGGGATTGAACAACTACTTTTTAAAGGAGAATTTCCTTTGTCTATCAAACTGAATGTGCTAAATACAAATGGATATTTAAATTGATTCCATGTTATGAGTTATTTGCAATTTTAAGATTATATAAATCTCAAAGGGATCATAAATTAAGATCTGAGTGATTGACATTTTTTGATGTAAAGCATAATTTATCCACTTAGTGTCAAATTGCATTTAATAAATCATAAGTAACCTACGTCACACACCAGATTTGAGATATTGCTTTTATTTGAAATATGGAGAGGTGAGATATAGGATAGTTGTTGACAATGTGCTTTGTCAAATCAGGTGTGCAAACCAGGTTTTAACAGCTACACTCGCAGTAGTGTTGGCTGATGCTATGGACTGAATTATGTCCCCCAGAATGCAAATACTGAAGCCCTGACCTCAGTGTGATGATCTTCAGAGATGGGACCTCTGGGAGATAATTAGGTTTAGATGAAGATGTGAAGATAGGACCCGCAATTTTTTAGTTCAGTCCTGTTCAGTCTCTCAGGCATGTCCGACTCTTTGTAACCCCATGGACTGCAGCATGCCATTCTTCCCTGTCCATCACCAACTCCCAGAGCTTACTCAAACTCATGTCCATTGAGTCGGTGATGCCATTCAACCATCTCATCCTCTGTCATCCCCTTCTCCTCCTGCCTTCAACCTTTCCCAGCATCAGGGTCTTTTCCAATGAGTCAGTTCTTCGCATCAGGTGGCCAAAGTATTGGAGTTCCAGCTTCAGCATCACTCCTTCCAATGCATATTCAGGACTGATTTCCTTTAGGATGGACTGGTTGGATCACCTTGCAGTCCAAGGGACTTTCAAGAGTCTTTTTTTTAAAATACATTTATTTATTTTATTTGGAGGTTAATTACTTTACAATATTGTAGTGGTTTTGCCATACATCAACATGAATCCGCCACAGGTATACACGTGTTCCCCATCCTGAACCCCCTCCCCTCCTCCCTCCCCATACCATCCCTCTGGGTCGTCCCAGTGCACCAGTCCACACCACAGTTCAAAAGCATCAGTTCTTCGGTGCTCAGCTTTCTTTATAGTCCAACTCTCACATCCATATATGACTACTGGAAAAACCAGGAGGGCTCACTTTTGTTGTCTGCCGTGTGAAGACACAATGAGAATGTGGCCATCTGGAGGCCATATGGCGTGGTCACCAGAAGCTGACCATACTGACCCTGTCATCTTGGACTTCAGCCTTGTGAGCGCTTAGAAAAAAATGTTGTTTCAGCTACCCAATCTATGGTATTTATAGCTTAAGCTGATTAAAATAAATGCTTTCTAAGAAAAACATAATTTGCAGTTTGGCTAAAAGTTTCAAACTTTCTATTATAATTTCTTTATATTATTATAATTTCTTTCTATTGCTTTCTATTATAATTACAGCTTTTCTCCTTTTGGAGGTCTTTTAGAATGGATTCCATCTTCCATTGTACCACATTCTTTTTGTGATGTCCCTGGAATGCAACCTTAGCTACCAATGGTAGCTGACTAACAAATAATGTGCAGTGTTTACTATATGTGATGTGGTTGTGAATACTGTAAGGGAAAAACTTAATATAACATACTTACATGCTATTCCAATTATTTTAAATTTTCATGTTAACTTATTATAATTATTTTGCATCACTCCTTTACTAGAATTTTAACATTCTTGTGTTCTATTATTTTAGCATTGTGGTGTTCTATTGTTTGCTTTAAAAATCACTTTCCAATAACTTTAAAATAAGAGTTACTGCTGCTGCTGCTGCTGCTGCTAAGTCGCTTCAGTCATGTCCAACTCTGTGCGACCCCATAGACGGCAGCCCACCAGGCTCCACCATCCCTGGGATTCTCCAGGCAAGAACACTGGAGCGGGTTGCCATTTCCTTCTCCAGTGCATGAAAGTGAAAAGGGAAAGTGAAGTCGCTCAGTCGTGTCCGACTCCTAGAGACCCCATGGATTGCAGCCTACCAGACTCCTCCATCCATGGGATTTTCCAGGCAAGAGTACTGGAGTGGAGTGCCATTGCCTTCTCCGTAAGAGTTACATAACACTCTAAAAATATTTTAACACACTATTCTTTGGGGGATTTTTGCAGAAACAAATGCCTGTAGCCGTAATATGTGTCGGGTCAATAATGTGTTAAAAGGAAATAGTTCACTCTTTGATATGTCCTGAATTTAAAAAAATAGTTGACCATTAATCTCTTTTGGTATACAGTGTTGTTCAATTTGATCTCATTTGGTATATAGTGTTGTTCAGCTCCGCTGTTTCCTTATCGATTTTCTCTCTAGATAATCTGTCTCCTATGGAAAATAGGGTATTGAAGTATCTTACTACTACTATTATAGTATCTATTTCCCCCTCGGTTCAGTCAGTGTTTGTTTTGTGGTGCTTTGGTGATTAGTGTATGTTATTATAATTGTTACATCTTCCTGATGAATTGACTTTTTTTTTTTATTATATAATGATCTTCTTTGTCTTCCGTGGCAGTTTCTGATAAAGTCTATTTTGTCCAATAAAATATAGAGACCTCTGCTGTCTTTTTTGTTCTTGTTTTTATATCCATTTAACCACTGTCCTTTGATTGGGGTGTTTAATTCACTTAAGTTTAAAACAAATATTAATAAATAAGAGCGTACTACTGACATTCTGCTTATTATTCTTTGTCTTGTTCTTCCTTTGCTCCTGTTTTCCATTCTTCCTGCTTTTTATTTGTGTTTCATTAATTTTTTTATTGATGTGCATCAATTCCTTCCTCTTTTTCTGTATGTAAATTTCTATAAGTATTTTCCTTGTGGACACCATAAGGCTTACATAAAATATCTTATAACAACCCTTTATAAACTGGCAACATATTAACTTTACTCACATGTGAAAATTTATACTTTTATTTCTCCCCTCCCATTAACTTGTTATTGATGTTACAATTTAAATATTTATATATTATACACTATTAATGTATTTTTCTACTTATAGTTACTTAATACCTTGTCTTTTAACATTCTGCTAAATGGTACTGTATAAATCACAGCAACATTACAATATAATAATATTTTGTATTTGATTCTATATTTACTCTTACCGTATATTTTCTTTCATTTTTTTATAAAAGTATAGTGGACTTATAATCTATTAATGTCCTGGGTACAATATATTATTGTCATGGTACACCATAGAGATTTAATGCTTGTATTGACTGCACTGCATTAAGTTATTATACATATTGGCAATATCCCTGTGCTGCACAGTATATACTTCCCTCACTCATTCATTTTAATTAGTTTAATTATCTCTGAGTCCGCACCCTGTGTTACCCCTACCCTCTCCCTATCTATAACCACTATCTGTTCTATTCACTAGTAAGTCTGGTCCTGTTTTCTCATAGTCACTAGTTTGTTTATTTTAGATTCTACATGCAACTAATATCATACTGTATATGTCTTTCTCTGTCTGACTCACTTCACTTATTATGATAATATCTAGGTCCACCCCTGTTCCTGCAAATGGCATTATTTCATTTTTATGGCTGAATAGTATTCCATTATATATCATATACAAAAATCACACCTTCTTTATCCATCCAACTGTTGATGGGCACTCAGTTTGCTTCCATATCTTGGCTCTTGTAGGTAGTGCTGCTATCAACACTGGGGGCCAGGTATCTTTTCAAAATATCTTTTCAAACTATAACAAAACAGGAGTTTTTGTTTTCTTTGGATGCATACCCAAGAGTGGAATTTCTGTGTCACAATGACAACTATAATTTTAGTTTTTGAGTGATCTTCTCACTGTTTTCCATGATGGCTACACCAGTTTACCTTCTTGCCAACAGTATTAGGGCTCCCTTTTCTCCACATCTTCACCAGTGTTTCTATTTGTAGACATTTGATGATAGCTATTCTGATAGGTGATTGATGATCAGGTGATTAACTCATTATGATTTTGATTTGCATTTCCCTGAAGATTATTTTGAGCATCTTTTTTTTTCATGTGCCTATTGGTCATCTGTATGTTTTCTTTGGAAAAATGTCTTTTCAGGTCTTTTGCCAATTTTAATAAGGCTTTTGTTTTTTGATGTTGATTTGTACAAGCTTTTGATATATTTTGGATATTAACCCTCTTTTGGTCATACCATTTGCAAATATTTCCCCATTTAGAAGGTTGTCTTTTTTTTTTTTTTTGGTGGTTTTCTTTGCTATGTAAAAGCTTCTAAGTTTAATTAGATTGCATTTGATTATTTTTGCTTTTGTTTTCTTTGCCTGAAGGGATTCATCCCCCCAAAATTGTCAACGTATGTCAAAAAGTGCTCTGCCCATGTTCTCTTCTAGGTCTTTTATGGTTGCAGGTCCTCCATTTAGGTCTTTAATCCCTTTTGAATTCATTTTTTATATGATATGAGAAAATGTCCTAATTTCATTTTTTACAAGTAGTAGCTGTCCTGTTTTCCCAGTATAACTTATTAATTAGACTGTTTTCCCCCTTTATATATGTTTACCTTTTTGTCATAGATTAATTAAGCATATACACATGGTTATTTCTGGACTTTCTGTTTCGTTCCATTCATCTAAGTGTCTGTTTCTGTGCCAGTGCTATGCCGTTTTGATTATTGTAGCTTCATAGTCCTGTAAATGTCTATTAAGCCCAGCTGTTCTATGTAATTCAAGGTCACTGTTTCTTTACTGATTTTCTCTCTGGATGCTCTGTCCCTTGATATAAATGGTATTTTAAAGTCCTCTACTAATATTTTATTACTGTCAATTTATCCCATTATGTCTGTTAATATTTGCTCTATATAAGTGCTAATAGGTATATGTATTAGGTGCATAAATGCTAAATAATATTATATTATATCTTTGTATTGATCCCTTTATCATTATGTAATACTCTCTGTGTCTTTTGTTATAGACTATGTTTTAAAGTCTACTTTGGCTGATATGACTATGTTACCCCCAGGATTCTTGTGCTTTCCTTTTCTACAAAATATCTGCTTTCATCCTGTCATGTTCATGCTCTGAAGTAAGTCTCTTGTGGTAATACATACATGAGTGTTTTCAAATCCAGTCAGCCACCCATCTCTTTTGACTGGAACAGTCAGTCCAGGACTTTTAAAATGATTATTAATAGATATGTTCTTATTACCATTTTGCTACTTGTTTTCTGGGTTTTTTTTTTATAGTTCTGTAATTCTCCCCTGTTCTTTTTTTTCCCTTCTTCTTCTTCTTTTAGTTTCTTCCCTTGTGGTTTGATGGGTTTTTTAATTCATGAGGCACAAAGTGGTACCTTGGGCAGCATATCACAGACTGGTTCCAAATAGGAGAAGGAGTACATCAAGGTTGTATATTGTCACCCTGCTTATTTAACTTATATGGAGAGTACATCATGAGAAATGCTGGGCTGGAAGAAGCACAAGCTGGAATCAAGATTGCCAGGAGAAATATCAATAGCCTCAAATATACAGATGATACTAACCTTATGGCAGAAAGTGAAGAAGAACTAAAGAGCCTCTTGATGAAAGTAAAAGAGAAGAGTGAAAAAGTTGGCTTAAAGCTCAGCATTCAGAAAACCAAGATCATGTCATTTGGTCCCCTCACTTCATGGCAAATAGATGGGGAAACAGTGGAAACAGTGTCAGACTTTATTTTGGGGGACTCCAAAATCACTGCAGATGGTGATTGCAGCCATGAAATTAAAAGACACTTACTCCTTGAAAGAAAAGTTATGACCAACCTAGATAGCATATTCAAAAACAA
>NW_011494888.1:1180535-1187394 GCF_000754665.1 Bison bison bison
GGTGTTGGAGAAGACTCTTGAGAGTCCCTTGGACTGCAAGGAGATCCAACCAGTCCATTCTTAAGGAGATCAGCCCTGGGTGTTCTTTGGAAGGAATGATGCTAAAGCTGAAACTCCAGTACTCTGGCCACCTCATGCAAAGAATTGACTCATTGGAAAAGACTCTGATGCTGGGAGGGATTGGGGGCAGGAGGAGAAAGGGACGACAGGGGATGAGATGGCTGGATTGCATCACCAACTCGATGGACGTGAGTTTGAGTGAACTCCAGGAGATGGTGATAGACAGGGAGGCCTGGTGTGCTGCAATTCATGGGGTCGCAAAGAGTAGGACACGACTGAACGACTGAACTGGGCAGCATATCAAGAAGTCTGGGATGGATGCCCCACTCTCTCCCTTCTCCTACCCTCCCTCCCCAAGAGAGAAGTTGTCAGTGGAGGCATTATTTCCCAGAATTAAACTGTGTCGACTTGGGTAGGGGCTGAGGTGGGTAAAGTGAAATTAAGCTTCTTAGACATTCCAGTATGAGTGTTCTCAGTTTTGTGCTCATCTGGGGTTTTTCAGATTCTTACTGGAGTCTGGATTTCTTCTAAAGGCATTTGTGTCTATACATTATTGGTAAATTGGTATTTTTAGGGGGAACAAGTCCTGGACTTCCTATTCTGCCATCTTGCTGACATTACTCTCTTCTACTGAAATTTCTGTCCTGTAGATTTTCAGTGGGATTTTCTAACTTTTTTAAACATTAACAATATAATAATATGAAGAAACTATTTTAAAAATAGGTCAGAACTATTGATAACAAAACTTGAGCCAGCAGTTTTCTAGTCAGATGCAACAGTTTTCTCTACAGAAATAAGTCCTCACTGACAATTCTAACAATGTAGCTAAAGCAAATCTTTTGGGGAGGCTACTTTAGTAATTATGTAAGCTCAGTATTAATTAGAAGTAATTTATAATGAATGGAAATGCTAGTGATTTCAAAAAGTGTTTAAAGATAACAATCTGAGCCTACTGCTTTGTATATTATGAAATTTTGATGGTTTTGAGAAAGCAGTTGTTATTATTAAATAACTAAATAATTGTAAATTATTAGTTTGCATTGTCATGTTTCCAGAAAACTTGTCCTAAGAACCTAAAATGTAGCTACTGAAAATCTTGATTTGACCAAATTTGAAACTGATTAAACTTTCAAACACAAGTATGAGTGCGCACTGACACGCACACCTAATAACACAATTAATGACTTATATGTATGCTGAGCAGATCTTCTCTAATGTCATGTCATGTATTCTGTTTACCTTAACTATATTCTTGAAAAAATTTCACTCTTTTCTAAATGTGCTTTAATCATTTGTGGTTCATTATTCAGCTATTCATTCCACAACTTATTTACCATGAAAGTTACCATGAAATATTAAAGTATTATGAAATTATAAAATGGTATGCTAGTAGACTTTCTTGTTTTCTTTTTTATCACAGGTGAAAATGGATACCATTGTGTAAAGCTACATAATATGAACTTCAGAAGTAAACTGAGTAGGAATAGAAGCCTAAGCAGCAGAGTGAGTGACTTTTCTGTATCATCAGGGATCAGACATGGAAACAGAGTCAGTATGCATGTTATGGATGAAGGGATTTACTCTAATTAGTAATTGTGGGACAAGTTAGATGAGTGAAAGTTTGGAAGGGAGAGGTAAAGAGGCCAAAAAGGAGACACTAAACCAGTCCTCTGAGGCAGGTGCACAAGTCAGAGTCATGCATGTCAAATAGCAAACTTGGGGAGGGGGAGTAAAAGGCTGTGGAGTGGTCGGTGTAGACAGGAGCAGTACAGGCCTCTGTCCAAGTATCTCATGGGGGAAGTGGGACTGCTGTTGGTGGGCAGGGCCAGCAGCTAGGAAGCTGGAAGCAGAGAGAAGAGCAGAGACCAAGGGAAGCACACTAAGTGACCCTACAGCCTCCTCTTGGTGTCTCTGCTCATGGAGACCTTCAGGAATAATGCATGTGGCTGCGTCCTTCTAATCTTACACCAGCTATTATTTTCTGTTTTAATTTTATTGAAGTATAGCTGACTTACAATATTGTGTTTACAATTTCTTCAGTAAAACAAACTATATATATATATATAGCTTTGACTAGATAAACCTTTGTCGGCAAGGTGATATCTCTGACTTTTAAATTGCTATCTAGGTTGGTCTTAGCTTTTCTTCAAAGGAGCAAGCATCTTCTCATTTCATGGCTGCAGTCACCATCTGTAGTGATTTTGGAAGCTAAGAAAATAAAGTCTGCCACTGTTTTGACTATTTCCCCATCTATTTGCCATGAAGTTATGGGACTGGATGCCATGATCTTAGCTTTTTGAATGTTGAGTTTTAAGCCAGTTTTTTCACTCTCATCTTTCACTTTCATCAAGAGGCTCTTTAGTTCCTTTTCGCTTTCTACCATAAGGGTGGTGTCATCTGCATATCTGAGGTTATTGATATTTATCCCACCAGTCTTGATTCTAGCTTGTGCATCATCTAGCCCAGCATTTTGCATGATGTGCTCTGCATAGAAGTTAAATAAGCGGGGTGACAGTATACACGCTTGGTGTACTCCTTTCCCAGCTTTCAACCAGTCTATTGTTCCATGTCCAGTCGTAACTGTTGCTTCTTGAACTACATACAGATTTCTCTGGAGGCAGGTAACGTGGTCTGGTAGTCACATCTTTTGAAGAATTTTCCAATTAGTTGTGATCTACACAGTCAAAGGCTTTGGCATAGTCAGTGAAACAGAAGCAGATGTTTTCCTGGAATTATCTTGCTTTTTCTATGATCCACTGGATACTGGCAATTTGATATCTTGTTCCTCTGCCTTTTCTAAATCCAGCTTGTACATATGGAAGTTCACGGTTTATGTACTGTTGAAGCCTAACTTGGAGAATTTTGAGCATTACTTTGCTTGCATGAGAAATGAGAGCAATTCTGTGGTAGTTTGAACATTTTTAGTATTGCCTTTCTTTGGGATTGGAATGAAAACTGGCATTTTGCTGTCCTGTGGCCACTGCTGAGTTTTCCAAAATTGCTGATATATTGAGTGCAGCACTTTAACAGCATCGTCTTTGAGGATTTGAAAGAGCTCAGCTGGAATTCCATCACCTCCACTAGCTTTGTTCATAATGAGTTTACACTCCAGGATGTCTGGTTCCAGGTGAGTGATCACACCATCATGGTTATCCAGGTCATTAAGATCTTTTTTATAATTCTGTGTATTCTTGCCACCTTTTCTTAATATCTTCTGCCTCTGTTAGGTCCATACCATTTCTGTTCTTTATTGGGCCCATCTTTACATGAAATGTTCCCGTGGTATCTCTAATTTTTTTGAAGAAATCTCTAGTCTTTCCTATTCTATTGTTTTCCTCTATGTCTTTGCATTGTTCACTCAAGAAGGGTTTCTTTTATCTCCTTGCTGAACTCTCCAGAGTTCTTTGGAACTCTGCGTTCAGATGGGTATAACTTTTGTTTTCTCCTTTGCCTTTTGCTTCTCTTCTTTTCTCAGCTATTTGTAAGGCCTCCTCAGGGCTTTTTCACCTTTTTGCACTTCTTTTTCTTGGGGATGCTCTTGATCACTGCCTCCTGTTCAATGTTATGAACCTCCATCCATAGTTCTCCATCTATCAGATCTAATCCCTTGAACCTATTTGTTACTTGTACTGCATAATCATAAGGAATTTGATTTAGGTCATAGGTGAATGACCTTGTGGTTTTCCCTACTTTCTTCAATTTAAGTCTGAATTTTGCAATAAGTTCATGATCTGAGCCACAGTCAGTGTGTATATATGTGTCTGTGTGTATATATATATATTCTGTTTCATATTCTTTTCCACTATATTTGATCACGCTGCTGCTGCTGCTGCTAAGTCGCTTCAGTCGTGTTCTACTCTGTGCGACCCCATAGATGGCAGCCCACCAGGCTCCCCCGTCCCGAGGATTCTCCAGGCAAGAACACTGGAGTGAGTTGCCATTTCCTTCTCCAGTGCATGAAAGTGAAAAGTTAAAGTGAAGTCACTCAGTCATGTCTGACTCTTAGCAACCCCATGGACCGCAGCCTACCAGGCTCCTCCATCCTTGGGATTTTCCAGGCAAGAGTGTACTGGAGTGGGGTGCCATTGCCTTCTCCAATATTTGATCATAGAATAGTGATTATAAGTCCCTGTGCTATATAGGAGGACCTGTGTTTATACATTCTATATATAATAATTTGCATCTACTAATCTAAAGCTCCTAGTCCATCCCTCTCCACCTGCCTCACCCTTGGAAACCAGAAGTCTGTTCTCTGTGTCTGTGAGTTTGTTTCATAAATGTTTATTTGCGTCATATTTTAAATTACACATGTAAGTGATATCATATGATATTTGTCTTTCTCTATCCGACTTACTTTGCTAAGTGTAACAATCTGTAGATCCACCCATGGAGTTACACATGGCATTATTTCATTCTTTTCTATGGCTGAGTAGTATTCAGTTGTGTGTGTGTATGTGTGTATACCACATCTTCTTTATCCATTTCTCTGTCAGTGAGCATTTAAGTTGTTTCCATTTCTTGGCTATTATAAATAGTTACACAAGCAATTCTGGCCAACTTCACTGTGAGAGATTAATGGAAGGGATATTCGGGAATGTAGTTCAAAGATTTTCTAGCAGAAATTTAGCCCAGTGTAATTTTTAAGCAAACAGAATTTATTAAAGACCCTTTTTAAAATATGAAACTGATCCAGTACACTTCTTAGTTTTCAGGGAAATTTGGAAAACATTCATCTGGGTTTTTATAAATACATTCTGGTAAGATCAATTTAAGAAAGCCTGAGGTTGAATTATGCCTCCAGACTTATCCATTTTCTCTATAACACCTTTTTTTACCCTAATATATAAAAAACTAGAGAAATATTAAGCTTATGAAAAGTTGGATAGATTACTGAAATATATTTTTAGAGATTATTAATTTATTTGACTTTGTTAAATTAAAATTTGTTAAATAGAGCCCCCATGGTATCAGATGATGGGTGAGCAGTGGTTCAACAAAAGACCACAAGAATTGACGAAACACGAGTCCTGAAGGATAAGGTATACAGACTAACTGAGAGGCCAAGCAGGTAGGCCAAGGTAGGAGCAGGAAGTGGGAAATGGGACTTGAGGCACATTTGTTTCTTAGGCTCTGAGTGGAGCATTTTGGGGTTGCCAGACCAAGACTACATTAGTCAATTCAAACCAAAAAGAACAGGGGTCTGCTGGGTTCTGTGGGGATACGATCTAAGAAGTACAATGAGGGAAGGCCCTAGGAAGTGGGGGAGACTGTTTCTCAGAAGGGCCCTTGGGGGTGTCACACCAGGAATCTACATTTACTTGAATCTTTACAACTGTTATCTGAGGCATGTACCCGAGGGAGAGGCTAGAGTCAATGTTAAGGCCCCAGTGGCCACTGGCCACACACAATGGATATGGAGGCAGCAAGTACATGAGGCAGCTCAGCTAAACTCTCAGCAGCTCATTCTGTGATGCCTCAGCATCAGGACCACCATTACTCTGTAGCAGACATACTCAAGGACATGGGCATCATTTTCTGAAGCCACGGTAAAACACAGGTAACCAAGGCAACAAGGAGGAAGCCTGTGAGGATCAGGCTCCCTACTGTTTGGACTCTTATCCCCCAGGTGGTTTGGTGAGAGCCAGGAGAACATATCAGGGACTCAGAGGGTGCAGGGATTTGTGGGGATAGCTTAGTTACGTCTTCATGACCAATGCCCATTGAGGCATCTTCTGACACTTGGCCTGTACCTGTCCTGAGTTGTTCATGTACCTGCTCAAGGTTTCCTGTACAGAACAGGCTCTTCCCCTTCAGCCAACAGGACACCTAGGGCAGTCAGTCACCATCTCTGTTGTGAGTGAGTCATATTTTAACAGACTTAGAACAGGTTGTGGGGTCTGCACATGGTTGGTCAGCAAGGCTGACCATTGCAGGGTGGCTTTTAATATTCGAGCTGGTGGGCTGGGTGGCCGCACCTTTTCTGTGTCTGCCAATCCAGGGTGACAGCTGGTCCCTACAGGACATGGATGAGCATGGCCCTCCTGGGGTGAGTAGGATGCTTCCAGTGTAGAGATGCTGGGGAGGAAGAGGGGGCGCTGGAATATTAAAAGTATCAAGGTTGTGATACTTGAGGTCATCTCTGTGGACAGCTTTCAGACTGGACAGGGTCACATGAACCTGGTCCCAGCTCCTTGAATCAGGGCCACGATTCTGGACCTATTGGGTTATTCCACAGTTATCTGAGTGAGGCACTGTTCACCTCTGGGGGCAGTGAATACACAGGATACAAATACAGCTTCTGTGTTTGGGTATACTGTGTAGCCTTTAGGATCCTCATGGTGGGGGGATTAGTTTTTCTGACAAGCCCCCACATTGCCCTGTTCAGGGCCTAGATGAGTGGTTGGTCCAGCCTAAATAAGGTATTTGGGGGAAATTTAGCACAAAGTGCTGATTCCTGGGCTTCCCCAGTGACTCAGTCAGTAAAGAGTTCACCTACAATGCAGGAGACCTGGGTCCCATCCCTGTGTGGGCAAGATTCCCTGGAAGAGGGAATGACAACCCACTCCAGAATAGGAACTGAGGGCTGCACAGTGAGATGGCTGCACATCTGGCCCTGAGGGGTCACAGATCCAATATCATTTTACTTGCACGGCCTGGAGCGCCCTTTCAAGGTTTGGAGGAATTTGTCTGTCCTGAGGGATCTGGTCCATGTGGTTGCGGGGAGGGAGGGTCAGGGCAGGGGGTGGAGAGGGTGTCTCAGGTCAGGCGGAGGAGCCAGCAGTTGGGGGATACTGACAGG
>NW_011494888.1:1187494-1207059 GCF_000754665.1 Bison bison bison
GACAGGGAGTGGGTCTGCCATGGATGCACCAGATGGAGAGCAAACCTGCACCCTAGAGAGGCCTGGGCCGTGGGCGCAGGAAGGCCCAGGTGGACGTGTTGCAAGGAAGGGCCCCCGCTGTCTGTTACAGCTGAGAAAACCTTGTTTGGCTGCCAGGAAGATGAACTGATGCTGCTGGGCAGTCTGCAGGGAATTCAGAGTTTTGCACCTTTGTAGGTGGTGCAGTGTCCACAGGGCAAGCAGTGGATGGATTCACAGACTCCGTGGGGTCCTAGGGCAAATCCCCTGGAGGCATTTTTGCAACTCAGCCTCAAGGCTAACAGTCATCACCGTTGTTCCCCTAGTGTTGCAAGGTGGTCTTGGGGGCTCCTGCTGTCCATCGAAGCATCCATCCCCCAGACCCCACAAATAGACCCAGTGCCTGGTGCAGTGGTATTTGCAGGCCCTGGCAGTGCCCTTTGGGATTTTTTAAAAATTATATTTCATATTCTTTTCTTTTATGGCTTATTATAGGATATTGAATATAGTTCCCAGCACTGCACAGCCTCTCCTTGCTGTTTATCCATCCTTTAGATGCCAGTCTGCATCTGCTAAGCGCAAACTCCTAGACCTTCCCTTCTCTACCAGGCAAACACAAGTCTGTTTTCTGCATCTGGACCCAGAGGTTATCACACTTGGGGTGTGTTTTATGTTTGTGAGCAGCCCTCTAACTTTTTTGGACACTTTACCTGGGGCAGCTCCAAGTTCACAGGCTGCTTGCCTTGAGTCATTAGGTGCTCAGGCTTGAGTGGGGCTGAGGTGTCCCTTGGGTGGGGCTGAAGTGTGGAAGCAGCAGGAGATACACAGGCAGAGATTGACTTTGGGAGAGGCTTGATTCCCCAGGGAGGGTCCCGGTCATAGTGGTCCGCACAGCCCTCAGGGGGTGGGGGAAGGGGTCTCTGTCTCCTCCCTTAAGAGCATCTTCATCCATTAGTTCATATGTGGGGTGGGGAGAGGGTGCTGCTTGTGTGTCTGACCATTAACTAATGCACCCAGGACATGATGGAAATCTGAGCTAACTCTCCTCAGAGGAGGCAGGCAGCGACATCCATACTCAAAGCCTTTTTGGAAACTCGCCCCCAGAGATGAGTTGCTGGGATAGCCACCCTGCAGGGGACAGTAACAGCGGGAATATGCTCTCGGCCCCTTAGTGGGCTCCAGTGGACAATGTCCGAGGCCCTGAGGACTCCAGTCATTTTTTGTGAAGCTGGCCCTTTGAATTGGGATGCACAAGGGGCTCACAGCAAGACGACGCCGTGCAGCCAAGGCCACAGAGGGGGCCCTCTGGATACAGTCACTCTCTCCTTGCAGGACGGCAGGAGCCACCTGCAGCCTAGAGGCAGCCCTTCCACTCAGCCTCGAGGTGACTCAGAGTCTCCTGACCACGACACCAGTTGTTGTGACTGGGTTACCTGACTGTTTATTAAGTCCAGCCCCTGGGGTGTCTGAGGTGAGCGCAAGGAGACCGAAATAGAGAAGCTTCTTGATCACAGGTCCGGGAGGAGGAGGCCACAGAAGCACAGGGGCTTGGGGCGGGGGTAGAGGGGTCAAGGCTGGTGTGACAGAGAGAGAGGCTGGACCTAGGGCCTTCTATTAGAGCCCCTGGGCAGAGTGCTTTGGGGTTCCCACCGAGAAAGCCTCCAGGCTAAGATGGGATTAGTCACTTCAGACCGAAAGGAGCAGGGTTAAGTGAGCTCCATGGGTCTTATCTAAGGAACACACACACAATAGGCCATGGGAAGGGGGAGACGGTTTGTCCTGAAGACTACTGGGGAGTCACATCAGGAACTCATATTGACTTGTGACCTTGAGGGCAGTTCTCAGGGGGAGAGGCTAAACTCAGATCCAGGCCCTGCCCACCACGTGGTCACACAGAATGGACAGAAGCAGCAATAGCATAAGGAGTCTAACTGACTCTCATCATATTTACTAGATTGGGCATAACCACCTCATATGAACTTTGGAAAACAATACAGAAAATTCCCTGGTAGCCCAGTGGTTAGAACTCAGTGCTCTCACTGTAGAGGCCCCAGGTTCAGTCTCTGGTTGGGGAACTAAAATCCCTCAAGCTTCAAGGCATGGAAAAAAAAAAAAAAATCCAAATCTCTACACAGTCCAAATGTATGAAGTCAATATTTTTCTGTTTTCTTCTTCATTTCTTTATACACATTTTACAAAATTATAATAGTGATTGCTATGTTGCTTGTGTTTTTTAACTTTGTATACACAGAATTCTGAAAAATATCACTCACCATTCTTTGTTCACTCTCAAAACGATCTCCCCCAGCCCATGTCATCAAATATCTCCATTCAATATCGTATCAGCTGCTACTTCTCCCATGACCCTACACTCTGTATCCATGCACCTTTGACATCCACATCTGGCACCTGATAAGCATCTCACACGGAGCTTGTCTGATACACACCTCTCATTCTCAGCCTCACCTTGATCCTGCACTTGCCAAATTCCCACCTTTAAGTGAAAAACTCAGCCAGTTCTTGAGCAAAAATGTATATGTCATTCATGAGTCCTCTATTTCTTACAACTCATATGAATACATCAGTCAGGCTGCTTACTCTCCCAGATGACACGAGACCATCTACATGATGGCCACTGACGAAACTCCCAGCATTTTAACCAAAATACTGCAAATCCTCCTTGGAAAGTTTCCTGGTTTCAGCTCACACACCTCCAATAGTTAGCACTCCAGGTGGTGGGCAGAGAGATCAGTTTAAAATGCTAATGATATTGTCATCTTCCCTGTGCAAAGTCATCCAAAATATTCCCAGAAGAGAAATCAGATCCTGTACTATGGTCCACATGTCCAGACACCACTTGGTCCCTTTACCTGCATCTCCCTTCTAGTCATCTGTACTCTGGTCTTCCAATGAATATTCAGGGTTGATTTCCTTTAAGATTGACTGGTTTGATTTCCTTGCAGTCCAAGGGACTCTCAAGAGTCTTCTCCAACATCACTGTTCAAAAGCATCAATTCTTTGGCGCTCAGCCTACCTTATGGTCCAACTCTCATGTCCATACCTGACTACTGAAAAATTTATAGCTTTGACTATATGGACCCTTGTTGGTAAAGTAATATCTCTGCTTTGTAATATGCTGTCTAGGTAGGTCATAGCTTTACTCCAAAGGAGCAAAATGTTCTTTTTTAATTTCATGGCTGCAGTCACCATCTGCCATGATTTTGGAGCCTAAGAAAATAAAGTCTGTCCCTGTTTCCATTGTTTCCCCAACTATTTGCCATGAAGTGATGGGACTGGATGCCATGATCTTCACTTTTTGAATGCTGAGTTTTAAGCCAACTCTTTCATTCTCCTCTTTCACTCTCATCAAGAGATTCTTTAGTTCTTCTTTGCTTTCTGACATAAGGGTGGTGTCATCTGCATATCTGAGCTTATTGATATTTCTCCCAGGAATCTTGATTATAGCTTGTGCTTCATCTAGCCTGGCATTTTGCATGATATAATCTACATATAAGTTAAATAAGCAGGGTGACAATATACAGCCTTGACATACCCCTTTCCCAATTTGGAACCAGTCCATTGTTCCATGTCTGATTCTAACTGTTGCTTCTTCACATGCCTACAGGTTTCTTGCAGGTAAGATGGTCTGGTATTCCCATCTCTTTAAGAATTTTCCACAGTTTGTTGTGATCCACACAGTCAAAGGCTTTAGCGTAGTCAGTGAAGCAGTAGTAGATGTTTTTCTGTGATCCAATGGATGTTGGCAATTTGATCTCTGGTTCCTCTGGCTTTTCTAATCTGGCTTGAACATGTGGATGTTCTTGGTTCCTATACTGATGAAGCCCAACTTGGAGAATTTTGAGCATTACTTTGCTAGCATGTGAGATGAATGCAATTGTGCGGTATTTTGAGCATTCTTTGGCATTACCTTTCTTTGAGATTGGAATGAAAACTGACCTTTTCCAGTCCTGTGGCCACTGCTGAGTTTTTCAAATTTGCTGGCATATTGGGTGCAGCACTTTAACAGCACCATCATTTAGGATTTGAAATAGCTCACCTGGAATTCCATCACCCCCACTAGCTTTGTTCGCAGTGATACTTCCTAAGGCCCATTTGACTTTGCACTCCAGAATTTCTGGGTCTAGATGAGTGATCACACCATCGTGGTTATCTGGGTCATGAAGATCTTTTTTGTATAGTTCTTCTGTGTATTCTTGCCACCTCTTCATATCTTCTGCATCTGTTAAGTCCATACCATTTCTGTCCTTTATTGTACCCATCTTTGCATGAAATGCTGCCTTGGTATCTCAGTTTTCTTGAAGAGATCTCTAGTCCTCCCCTTTCTATTGTTTTCCTCTATTTCTTTGCATTGATTGCTGAGGAAGGTTTCCTTATCTCTTCTTGCTGATCTTTGGAATACTGCATTCCAATGGGTATACCTTTCCTTTCCTCCCCTGTCTATTGCTTCTCTTTTTTTCACAGCAATTTATAAGGCCTCCTCAGACAACCATTTTGCCTTTTTGCATTTCTTTTTCTTGGAGATGATCTTGGTCAATGCCTCCTGTACAATGCCATGAATTTCTGTCCATAGCTCTTCAGGCACTCTGTCTATTAAATCTAATCCCTTGAATCTATTTGTCACTTCCACTGTATAATCATAAGGGATTTGATTTAGATCATACCTGAATGGCCTAGTGATTTTCCCTCCTTTTTTCAATTTAAGTCTGAATTTGGCAATAAGGAGGGCATGATCTGAGCCACAGTCATCTTAGTCTCCATGTTTTTGTGTTTTTCCCATTTTTCCTCCTGTTACTGATGTCCAGTTTTTAGCACATTGTTGAAAAAATGCTCAGTATAGTTTCCATAATTTTAAATTTGTTATGAATTGTTTTGTGACTAAGCATGTTATCCATTATGGAGAAAGCTCCGTGTGTATTTGAAAAGGCCATGTATTCTGCTATTTTTGGATGGAATGTCTTGTAGATATTTATAAAATATGATTTATATCTGCTTTTTTTAAACTAACAGTCATTTAATTACAAACACATTCTAAAAAGACCTAGTTTTTTTTTATTCCATATCCACATGGTTTGTTTTTGTTGTCATTTTTTACATCTTCACATCTATTCTTTGTTTTATTATAGTTATAATTAATATTATAGTTTTCTTTTAATTTTTGTACTAGCTTATTTTAATGGTTTATCCACAGGCTTTACTATGGTGTGCTGTTTCTAGTGGGTTTTTTCCTTTCCTATAGATTCTTACTTCTTATTGTAGCATTTTTTGTTTTCACTTAGCAAAGATCCTTTAACATTTCTTTTAAAGTAGTTTTAGTGTTGATTAACTTTTAGTTTTTGCCTGTCTGAGAAATTCTTTCTCTCTCCTTCTCTTCTGAATGATAATCTTGTTGGGGTAGAGAATCCAATGTTGTAGGTTTTCCCTCTAATATATAATGCCACTCACTTCTGGCCTGCAAAATTCCTGTAGATAATTCAGCTAGTAGTATTATGGGGGTTCTCCTGTATGTAAGGGCTTCCCCGGTGGCTCAGCAGTAAAGAATCCTCCTGCCGAGGCAGGAACCACAAGAGATACACACGTGATCCCTGGATGGGAAAGATCCCCTGGAGGAGAAAACAGCAACCCACTCCAGTCTTCTTGCCTGGAGGATTCCAAGAACAGAGGAACCTCATGGAGTTGCACAGAGTAGGACATGACTGAGTGACTGACACTTTCATAGGCTACCTAGAAAGCACCGCTTTGTCTTCTGCAAGCACCCCAAGTCTGCTGCTGCTGCTGCTGCTGCTGCTGCTGCGTTGCTTCAGTCGTGTCCGACTCTGTGCGACCCCATAGACAGCAGCCCGCCAGGCTCCCCCGTCCCTGGGATTCTCAAGGCAAGAACACTGGAGTGGGGTGCCATTTCCTTCTCCAATACATGAAAGTGGAAAGTGAAAGTGAAGTCTCTCAGTCGTGTCCGACTCTTAGCAACCCCATGGACTGCAGCCTATCAGGCTCCTCCGTCCATGGGATTTTCCAGGCAAAAGTACTGGAGTGGCTAAAGAGCAAACCTGATCACATCAGATTCACCCAAGATAATCTCTCATTCTCTTAATCAGCTGTGTTGTATAACAAAATCCACAGACTACAGGAGAACAGTCCATCATACTCAGTCTCAGGGCTGTGCTGTCTATGTACACCCAGAATCTGTTGCATTGTTCCTCTCTCCACACAGAGTGGACACAAGAGATGCCAGCTTGTTGGATTTTGAATGTGTCTAGTAAAGTCCAGAAACCTTGGAAAAAGCAAGACATCTAAGAGGAAGGAGGTGTCAAGCTGTGGCAACATGCCTCCCACCAAGGATTATGGCCAAGAACACAACCCAGAGAGTTAGTGTTATTCTAGAGATATTCAAAAAGCCCTACCATGGGAAGAAATCATGAGTTTTAAATCAATTCCCTTCTGTCCTATCTGAAAATCGTGTTCTTTAAGATAACTATTAGAACACCCCTGCTGTTGTCAGCACTCTTTCTGATTTCCTATTGGCCTCCTGCCTCACAGCTTCAAAACTGGCTTTTCCTAAGCATAAAATGGTCTTCGTTCAGAAGTCTAATAAAAGGGGAAGGTTGACACTTAAAAGAGTATATATACTAATTATTATTGACTAGGCAACACTTGGAGAGGGCAATGGCACCCCACTCCAGTACTCTTGCCTGGAAAATCCCATGGACGGAGGAGCCTGGTAGGCTAGTCTATGGGGTCGCACAGAGTCAGACACGACTGAAGTGACTTAGCAGCAGCAGCAGCAGCAGGCAACCCTTATGGCAGAAAATGAAGAGGAACTAAAAAGCCGCTTGATGAAAGTGAAAGAAGAGAGTGAAAAAGTTGGCTTAAATCTCAATATTCAGAAAACTAAAATCATGGCATCTGGTCCCATCACTTCATGGCAAATAGATGGGAAAACAGTGGAAACAGTGTCAGACTTTATTTTTCTGGGCTCCAAAATCACTGAAGATGGTGACTGCAGCCATGAAATTAAAAGACGCTTACTCCTTGGAAGGAAAGTTATGACCAACCTAGATAGCATATTGAGAAGCAGAGATATTACCTTGCCAACAAAGGTCCGTCTAGTCAAGGCTATGGTTTTTCCAGTGGTCATGAATGGGTGTGAGAGTTGGACTATAAAGAAAGCTGAGTGCCTAAGAATTGATGCTTTTGAACTGTGGTGTTGGAGAAGACTCTTGAGAGTCCCTTGGACTGCAAGGAGATCCAACCAGTCCATCCTAAAAGAGATCAGTCCTACGTGTACATTGGAAGGACTGATGCTGAAGCTGAAACTCCAATAATTTGGCCACGTCCTGTGACGAGTTGACTCATTGGAAAAGACCCTGATGCTGGGAGGGATTGGGGGCAGGAGGAGAAGGGAACGATAGAGGATGAGATGGCTGGGTGGCATCACCGGCTCAATGGAGATGAGTTGAGTGAACTCTGGGAGTTGGTGATGGACAGAGAGGCCTGGCATGCTACAATTCATGGGGTCACAAAGAGTCGGACACGATTGAGTGACTGAACTGAACTGAACTGAGGCAACTCTTCAGACTGGCAGTGAATGAATAATGCTTAATGAAAAATAATTTTTATATTTTACAAATGTATGAATATACACGTTTATTTTACAATACTCCAGAGTGTGTATTTTACTCCAGTAATCCAGAGTGTATATTTTACAATACTCCAGAGTATTAAAACAACCTTTGGAAACTGAATCACCCTAGTTCATAAGTTCAAAATATTTTTCTTACCTCTTAGTATCTCTGAAGTAAGAAAAATTACTTCAACCCATATTTGCTTGCTAGCTTGCTTATTTCACAAATCCTGTTTGCCAGGCAATAGTAATAATAGAGCTGCTAATTGCATACAAGTTGGTCATAGCTGTTCATACTTGTGTAACTTCAGTTAAGTTATGTGCACAGTATATAAAAATTCTGACTTCTCAAGGGGAGCAACTTCACTAGCATAACAGAAGTTTTCAAAGAAACATGAAAGGGTAGAGATTTCCTTCATATGAGAGCAAGATTTTTTTCAGAGCTCAGGGAATATGAAAAAAAAATGAGGCTGGTTAAAATTCATTTTTGACCAGACTTCTAAGAAATCTATTTAACCCAGCAAGTGTCTTAATTTCTTGATGTGCTGCATGAACATGTATCTGAACAATTAAAACAATATTCTTGCCAAAAATAGATTTGGTTGTCATGTATTGTTCCTTAAATGGGCAACCACTAACACAGCACTGTTGTGCATAAAACAAAGATAACATCTCAAACTCAAAAAGGTATTCAGAAGAATTGATTCTGAAATTGAATATATTCTAGGAATAATTTAACCATATTACTTTGTGCACACTTAACATCTTATATCTGCTAATATTCATAGTCAAATAAAGCTTTTTAAAACTTAGAATCCAAATAACCTGCTAAGTAACTTGTATCTGCTTGCTGTAGAGTTAATTTTGGTTTAGGCTATAGCTCTATAAAAACATAGTCAAAGAACTGAACTCAGAGCTACAGAATATACAGCATCATGGTGTTAATTTAATAAACTATTACTAAGGGTATTCTTTTGTATCTGATTTTATAATCTGAGTCTTTTACAATTTGTGTTTAGTGTTTTTTAATTAATTTATTTATTTTAATTGGAGGCTAATTATTTTACAATATTGTAGTAGTTTTTGCCATACATTGACATGAATCAGCCATGGGTGTACATGTGTCTCCCATCCCGAACCCCCCTCCCACCTCACTCACCATCCCATCCCTCTGGGTTGTCCCAGGGCACCAGCTTTGAGTGCCCTGTTTCATGCATTGAACTTGGACTGGTCATCTATTTCACATATGGTAATATACACGTTTCAATGCTATTCTCTCAAATCATCCCACCCTCGCCTTTTCCCACATAGTCCAAAAAATCTGTTCTTTACATCTGTGTCTCTTTTGTTGTCTTGCATATAGGGTCATTGTAGCCATCTTTCTAAATTCCATATATATATGTGTTAATATATTGTATTGGTGTTTTTCTTTCTGGCTTACTTTACTCTGTATAATAGGCTCCAGTTTCATCCACCTCCTTAGAACTGATTCAAATGTGTGTATGTTTAGTTTTTAAATATATAAAACTTGCTTCAACTCTCAAAAGGAAGAATAAGTAAGAAATTCTTAGGAAAGTCTTACTCTCATTCTCACTATTCTCAGTGTGCTGCTATATTCACGAAATGATTCCATATTGATTCACAGTCATCTTCTTCATCCTTTTTCATGTTGCTGTTGTTCAATCACTTAGTCATGTCCAATGTTTTGTGACCCGATGGACTGCAGCATGTCAGACTCCCCTGTCCTTCACTATCTCTCAGAGTTTGCCCATGCTCATGTGCACTGAGTCATTGATGCTATCTAAGCATCTCACCCTCTACTGTCCCATTCTCCTCCTGCCCTCAATTGGTCCCAGGATCAGGGTCTTTTCCAGTGAGTCAGTTCTTCACATCCAGTGGCCAGAGTATTGGAGCTTCAGCTTCTGCATCAGTCCTTCCAATGAATATTCAGGACTGATTTCCTTTAGAATGGACTGGTTGGATCTCCTTGCAGTCCACGGGACTCTCAAGAGTTTTCTATAGCACTGCAGTTTGGAAGCATCAATTCTTCAGTGCTCAGCCATCTTTATGGTCCAAGTCTCATATCTATACATAACTACTGGAAAAACCATAGCTTCAACTATACAGACCATTGCTGCCAAAGTGATGTCTCTGTTTTCAATATGCTATCTAGGTTTGTCATAGCTTTCCTTCCAAGGAGCAAGTGTCTTTTAGTTTCCTGGTTGCAGTCACCATCCACAGTGATTCTGGAGCCCAAGAAAATAAAGTCTGTCACTGTTTCCACTTTTTACCCTTCTGTTTGCCATAGAAGTGATGGGACCAGATGCTATGATCTTAGCTTTTGACTGTTTTCAGCCATCTTTTTCACTCTTTTCTTTCACCCTCATCAAGAGGCTCACTAGTTCCTGTTTACTTGCCATTAGAATGGTATCATCTGCATGTCTGAGTTTGTTGATATTTCTCCCAGCAATCTTGATTTCAGCTTGTGATTCATCCAGCCTGGCATTTCGTATGATGTACTCTCCATATTATTAATTAATAATAATTTCATATGATGTACTCTCCAGTTTAATAATCAGGGTGACAATACACAGTTCCATGTGTTCCTCTCCCAGTTTTGAAGTAGACCATTGTTCCATGTCTGGTTTGAACTTTTTCTTCCTGAGCTGCATATAGGTTTCTCAGGAGACAGGCACAGTGGTCTGGTACTCCCATCTCTCTAAGAATTTTCCAGTTTGTTGTGAACTGCCGGGGTCCAGCCCCGGTGGATCCAGGGAATTCGAAGCGGGGACGGCGTTGGCAAGGATCAGGAAACAACTGCTTAATTAAACGTTTATTAAGGATATAAAGAGTAATAAAATAAGGATAGCTCAACAGGAAAATTCAGTGAAGAAAAGAGGCTGAAATAAGGATAGCTCAGTGAGGAAATTCAGTGGAGAAAAGAGGCTGAATAATTCAGCCAGAAGGTGAGAGAAAGAACGACATGGGGAGACCAAGTTTCAGTGAACAAGGCCCGCACTTTATTTTCCAAAGTAGTTTTTATACCTTAAGTTATGCATAGAGGATAATGGGGGAAGGGGTAGAGTCATGCAGCAAGCCAGGCTTTCTTCCTGCAAACTTATCATATGCAAAAGCTTAGGTGATTTGCATCATCTTCTGGCCCAGAGGCCTGTTAACATTTTAAGACCCTTTCTTCAGAAAACTTATTTTTCTCTAAAGGTGATTGGTCAGGAGCCACCCTCCAAAAGCATTAGATAAAGTTGCATTCCTACAGAGCAAAGGTGTGGTGGGCTACAACAAGAAAAAGAATTAACTCAAGGGTCCCAGGTTACAAACATTAAAGCTACTACTTACACCAATTATATTAATCAATACACTGCCAGGGACACAGCAGGTAAGGGATATGGAAACTTAGCAGCAAACATTGGCCCAACAAGTGAAAATCCCTTCACCAATACAATTTCTAATCAATCTTTTAACTACTCAAAAGAATCTGCGTTTAGACAGTTTAGAACATCTCCTGCCTCTCACAGTTGGGAGGCTCTGAACAATCACATGTGGCCGGAAAAACCTATTCAGGCAGGCTAGAGGATTTCCAAAGGAGTTTGTAGGTTAAACACTGTCACACCCAGGAATTATTAACTGGAGCTGTAAGCTAACTCTTGTTTCAGAGAGAGGTAGTGGGGGACAGCCCCCTGTAAAGTCAGAGGTGTAGGTGAAAGCACAAAGCAGAAAGTAGGCAGACTCTGGTTTTGGGGGTAGATGCTCGAGAATTTCCAGGGAAACTCCTGAGGCTTGATCCAGCCTTTGCGTATGCCAAGCCTCCTTCCTCAAGACCTTTGCCAGGGGCGGAGCTCGCTCCCCGCAGTGAACCACACAGTCAATGGCTTTAGTGTAGTCCATGAACCATGGTTAAATCCTTTTTCATAGCTGCATGCTATACACTACGCTGCTGTGACTAGGAGTTTGGGTTGTTTCCAACATTTAATGTTACACACAATATAATGAATTATTCTGCATATTTTGTTTCCATTTGTTCATCCATGTACCTCTACAAATAAAAATTGTGTTTATTCTTAAAAGTGAGATTGTCATGTGAAGGGTTAAATATATATCTCTTTTAAAACACTACTAACACCCTTCAGCAGCTCCAGATACTGCCTTTCTTTACAGATTTCTAAATTGCCTGCTGTCACACTTTTGAAATGTTTGTCTCTGTGATGTGTGAGAAATAATACCTCCCTGAGGTCATTTTTTTTTTTTTTGCCATTAAAAGCATAATTTATTGCTTACATTTCCCAAGAGAAGGGAGCATGCCATGCCAAGCCTCACCACGCCTCAGGAAAAGCAGCAACTTTTGGTCTGGATGTTGTCAAGATCCCATTGGGAAATTACAGCCTGCTCAAGGGGCATAGTTCCTGGATGGGCTGTCTGCACTCTGACTGCATTTTCTTTCAGCAGAGGCAGGGCTCTGGACACAGAAATACTTTCTGTGAGTCTTGGGCTAGCAGTTTTCAATGCTGCAGGGCTGCATGAGCATTGGAACCTGGAACATGAAGCAGTGGTTGTGACATGGAGTGTGGAAACAGGTGTATCCTAGAGAGTGGGCTGCGAGCCTCCCTGTGCCTCATCTCTCCAGAGTTCTCCCCAAACTTCTCTTCTTCTTTTTATCTTAGCCTCTTCCTCCTCCAGGCACTTCTGACTCAAGCAGAGAAGTCTCACTTCCATATCTATTGAACCATCAGTAATCAGAGTTTGTCTGCCCAAAGCTGTGTTTGGTGCTGGGATAAACCTGAAGCTTCTAACCCTCGAGGCTGGGAAAACTGGACGCCTACATATAAAAGAATGAAATTAGAACACTTCCTAACAGCACACACAAAGATAAAATCAAAATGGATTAAAGACCTAAATGTAAGACCAGAACGTATAAAACTCTTAGAGGAAAACATAGGCAGAACACTTGACGACATAAATGAAAGCAAGATCCTCTATGACCCATCTCCTAGAGTAAGATAAATAAAAACAAAAGTAAACAAGTGGGACCTGATTAAACTTAAAAGCTTTTGCACAGCAAAGAAAACTATAAGCAAGGTGAAAAGACAACCTTCAGAATGGGAGCAAATAATAGCAAATGAAACAATTGACAAAGGATTAATTTCCAAAATATACAAGCACCTCATATAACTAAATACCAGAAAAACAAACAACCTAATCAAAAAGTGGGAAAAAGACCTAAACAGACATTTCTTCAAAGAAGACATACAGATGACTAACAAACACATGAAAAGATGCTCAACATCACTCATTATTAGAGAAATGCAAATCAAAAGTACAATGAGATATGAGCTGACACCAGTCAGAATGGCCCTTATCAAAAAGTCTACAAACAATAAATGCTGGAGAGGGTGTGGAGAAAAGGGAATGCTCTTGCACTGTTGGTGGGAATGTAAACTGATACAGCCACTGTGGAAGACACTGTGGAGATACCTTAAAAAACCAGGACGGTGACAGGATCTTGATCTCTTCCTCTTGCATTGTTTCAAAGACAGTCATAAACTGGCATGAGTAACCCAGTGAGTGAGTCTGGCAGTCAGGTGGCTCTGCAGCCTTCTTTCTGATATGGAACTATGAGGGGAAGGTTGTTGTAAGGGTAAACACCAGGGAGAGGGTGTATTTAGCGTAGGGTCCAAGGGAAATAGGTTTGAAGTGTAGCTCCTGCAGAGTCAAGGGGCAGAAAAGCAAACTTAGTTACTGAAAGGTGAGTTAGGAGCATTAAAGTAAAACAAAGGAGGAAAGAAAGAAAGAAAACTAGGGATGTTCAGGTCTGCCCGCTGTTCTCTTTGTATTCTTTGTTCTCAGGAAAGGGAAAGAGAAAAACTCATTCCTCCTTTTTTCTTTTCACTGCAACAATATCTTACGATATTTGCATTTTCATGTTTGACTTACTTCACTTAGTATGGTGATCTCCAGGTCCATCCGTGTTGTGGCAGGTGGCATGAGTTCATTCATTTCCTGGCTGAGTAATACTCCATTGTACACATGGACCTCATCTTCTTTATCCTTTCATCCACCTATGGATACATAGTCTGATTCCAAATTCTGGCTACTGTGAACAATGCTACAGTGAATATCAAGGAGTGTGTATCTTTTCCAGTTGTTTTTCCCCAGAGAGATGCCCAGGAGTGGAATTGCCAAATCATCTAGTAACTCTCTATAAAGACTTTTAAGGACCCTCCATTCTGCTCTTACTAATTCATGTCCCCTGCCCCCAGAAGCACAGGAGGGGTCTCTTTTCTCCACATCCTCTCCAGCATTTCTTGTTTGTAGATTTTTAACCATGGCCTCCCTGTCTACAGCGAGGTGATACCCCGCTGTAGTTTGGATTTGCATTTTGCTAGTAATTAGTGATGTTGAACATACTTCCACGTGCATTGTTTTTAAACAGTGTGAGTAAAATTTGCTTCCTGAAATTGGGGTCTTGAAAGTCTGCCCTGTTTAGAAGTCATTTTTGATTACCTACCCCAATATATTTTTGAAGGCTTGTCTCTTTTGCATCACTGACTCAATGGACATGAGTTTGAACAAACTCTGGGAGATGGTGAAAGACAGGGAAGCCTGGTGTGCTGCAGGCCCATGGGGTCACAGAGAGTCAGACACGATGGAGGGACTGAACAACAACAACTCTTTTGCAGGTCCAAATGCCTTTGAAGTGCCCCTAAGCACAGGTTTAGAGTTGCTGCTGTGGAAATGACCACAAGAGAGCAGGATTTCTTCATGCCCCATTCTGGCCTGTTCCTGGTTGTAAATTAGTGGAATGTACCTGACCAAACCCCCAGTGGCTGTTTGGATGTAAAGACTTCCTCTCCTTACCCCTTATCCCCCAAACCAATCCCAGTCTTGGCAACACCATCCATTAGGTGGACTGTCATCTGAAGGTAGAGTGGATCTAAGGAAGCAGGATGGACACGGGAACCCCGGCACAAGGGGACGTGCAGACAGGTAACATCTCACATCTCTTCCAGGCTACAGGGTCCACCGTCCTTTGGGTGCACAAGGCAGGGTTTATCCATAGGAGGGTGCTTCTGGGCTTGGAGGGTGTGGACTCATGCAGAGGGGACTGGCACTGTAGATCCAAAAGGGTACATCTCTTGGTATACCCTCCATAACACCCTGTGTCCCTTGACAGCCCAGCCTTGAGACCCCACCCTGCTCACCCTTGGAGATGTGACCCTGGCCAGGTTGACAGAGTCAGAAGGAATATATTAACAGTAGGCATTTCTTTTTTCTTTTTTAATTTGTATTTTAAACTCGAGACTATTTCACTTACATTGTTGTGTTTGTTTTAGCTGTACAGAAATTTCACTCACATAAAGTTAGACATTCATATATTCTTTTACAGATTTTTTCCACATAGATTATTACAGTGTGGTGAATACAGTTCCCTGTGCTATACAGTAGGTCCTTATTAATTATCTCTTTTCCATGTAGAAAAGTGTATATATTAATTCAAACTTCCTAATTTGTCCCTCTTTCTCATCTTACCTGTTAGGAAACCAGTTTTTTGTTTTTTTTTTCTAAGTATGTAACTGTTTTTCAGTTGTGCAAATTTGCTAACTTGTCAGTTTTTAGATCCCACCTATAAATGATGTCATATGATAGTTGTCCTTGTCTGACATGCTTCAGTTGGTGCAATCATCTCTGGTCCATTCCATGTTGCTGCAAATGGCATGATTTCTTCATTTTTCCACTGAGAAATATTCCACTGTACACATGCACCACATTTTCTTCATCCACTTATCTATCGATCTGCATTTCCGCCACTTCCCAGTTGTGGCTATATTTAATAGTGCTGCAGTGAACGCTGGGGTGTCTGTGTCTTTTCAAATTATGCTTTTCCCAGATATAGACCCAGGAGAGGGATAGCAGAATCCCTCTGCTTCTATTCTTAGAAGCTTCTATGCTTAGACTTTTAAGGAACCTCCATGTTCATCTTCACAGTGACTCTTTTTAATTTCCATTCCTACCAACAGTATAAGAAGGTTTCCTCTTCTTCCCCTGTCCAGTATTTCTAGATTGTAGACTTTGTGATTGGGTCCATTCAGACTGGTGTGAGGTGATACCTCATTGTTAGCTTGGATTTTAATTTCCCCAATAATTAGCAATATAAAAATAATATTAAGCAAAATGATAATATAACATAAAGCAAGATAATATTAGCAATAAAGTAAAAAAAAAGAAATAATCTTTTCATGTGCCTTGTTTTTATACAGTGTGTGTAAATTTTAGCTCTTGAAATTGGGTTCTTAAAATATTATTGACTGGGGAATTTTTGCAGAAACTAAGGCCAGTGACAGGCAATTTGTTATGTAAGTAAATATTGAAACGTCTCTGGTCAATAACGTTTGGGTAACAGAAGTTATATTAATATATCTCTGGCCAATAATCTGTTAAAAGTGTGCCCCATTTAAAAGTCATTTTGCATTACCTACCCCAAGACATTTCTCCAGGGCAGGTGTCCTTTTCTGCTCCATATGTGTGAAGGTGAAAAACCCCTCAGCTCTGGTTTTCATGTTGTTTTTACAGGACATGGCCACAAGGAGGCAGCATTTTTCTATGCCCATTCTGAATTTCTCGCGGAACATCAGTTCAGTTCAGTCGCTCAGTCGTGTCCGACTCTTTGCAACCCCATGAATTGCAGCACGCCAGGCCTCCCCGTCCATCACCAACTCCGGGAGTTCAGTCAAACTTGTCTCCATCGAGTCGGTGATACCATCCAGCCATCTCATCTTCTGTCGTCCCCTTCTCCTCCTGCCCTCAATCCCTCCCAGCATCAGGGTGTTTTCAAATGAGTCAATCCTTCACATGAGGTAGCCAAAGTATTTGGAGTTTCAGCTTTAGCATCAGTCCTTCCAATGAACACCCAGGATTGATCTCCTTTAGGATGGACTGGTTGGATCTCCTTGCAGTCCAAGGGACTCTCAAGAGTCTTCTCCAACACCACAGTTCAAAAGCATCAATTCTTCGGTGCTCAGCCTTCTTCACAGTCCAACTCTCACATCCATACATGACCACAGGAAAAACCATAGCCTTGACTAGACGGACCTTTGTTGGCAAAGTAATGTCTCTGCTTTTCAATATGCTATCTAGTTTGGTCATAACTTTCCTTCCAAGGAGTAAGCGTCTTTTAATTTCATGGCTGCAATCACCATCTTCAGTGATTTTGGAACCCCCAAAAATAAAGTCTGACACTGTTTCCACTGTTTCCCCATCTATTTGCCATGAAGTGATGGGACCAGATGCCATGATCTTCGTTTTCTGAATGTTGAGCTTTAAGCCAACTTTTTCAATCTCCTCTTTCACTTTCATCAAGAGGCTTTTGAGTTCCTCTTCACTTTCTGCCAGAAGGGTGGTGTCATCTGCATATCTGAGGTTATTGGTATTTATCCTGGCAATCTTGATTCCAGCTTGTGCTTCTTCCAGCCCAGGGTTTCTCATGATGTACTCTGCATATAAGTTAAATAAGCAGGGTGACACTATACAGCCTTGAAGTACTCCTTCTCCTATTTGGAACTGTCTATTGTTCCATGTCCAGTTCTAACTGTTGCTTCCTGACCTGCACATTGGTTTCTCAAGAGGCAGGTCATGTAGTCTGGTATTCCCATCTCTTTCAGAATTTTCCAGTTTATTGTGATCCACACAATCAAAGGCTTTGACGTAGTCAGTAAAGCAGAAATAGATGTTTTTTTCTGGAACTCTCTTGCTTTTTTGATGATCCAGCAGATTTCGGCAATTTGATCTCTGGTTCCTCTGCCTTTTCTAAAACCAGCTTGAACATCTGGAAGTTCATGCTTCATGTATTGCTGAAGCCTGGGCTTGGAGAATTTTAAGCATTACTTTACCAGCGTGTGAGATCAGCCTTGGGGAAAGTCCTATTCCTGGGTTATACATTGGAGTGGAATGGCCTGACTAAATAGCCAAGGCTTGTGTCTCATTCCCTCCCCACGCCCTTAGCCTTTATCCCTCAGACATATCCCAACCCCTGCAGAGCCGCCTGTAAAGGCTGTGGTCATGTGGAGGTGAGGCAACCTAAGGAGGAAATGTGGAGTTGGGAATTGCAGCACAAGGAGCCATGGGGCTAAGGGCCAGAGGGGCGATCATCCTTCGGGTGCTCAAGGCTCAGTTTATCTTCAGGAGGGTCCTCCAGGGCTTGGAGAGTGTGCACCCGTGCAGAGGGAACAGGCACCGCAAGTCCTGTTGGGGATGGGGGTGGGGAGTTGACACACTGTATGTCACCCCAGTCCAACCTTGGGACCCAAGTCTGCTCAGGCTCCAGGGGATATGACACCCGCCTGGGTCATGAGGCCTGAGGGGACAGAGTGTGTGTTTGTGTGTGTGTAAGTGTGTGTGACAGTGTGTGTGTGTGAGTGTGTGTGTGAGAGTGTGTGTGTGTGAGTGTGTGTTAGTGTTAGTCACTCAGCCATGTCCAACTCTTTGTGACCCCATGGACTGAAGCCCACCAGGCTCCTCTGTCCATGGAATTCTCCAGGCCAGAATACTGGAGTGGGTTGCTATTCCCTTCTCCAGGGGATCTTCCCAACCCAGGGATTGAACCTGGGTCTCCCACATTGCAGGTGGATTCTTTAATGTCTGAGCCACCAGGGAAGCCCCAAGGGCATAGAGTAGGTATGTCTTTTTTTTCCTTTTTGAATTTAATTTGTGCTTTAAACTGGAGAACAGTTGATTTACAAACCTGTGTTTTCTTTAGTTGTACAACACTTTGACTGACTTACGTATAGACATCTATATATTCTTCTTAGAACTTTTTTTTCCCATAGAGGTCATTACATAGTATTGAGTACAGTTCCCACTTCTATTCAGTAGGTCCACATAGCACAGTGTATATATTAATTCCAGCCTCTTAATTAATCCCTCTCCACCACCTTTCAAGTCAGACATGACTAAGCAACTGAGCACAGCACACAGCTTACCACCTTTCCACTTTGTAACCATAAATTTGGGTATATCTGTGACTCTATTTTGGAGAAGGCAATGGCACCCCACTCCAGTACTCTTGCCTGGAAAATCCCATGGACGGAGGAGCCTGGAAGGCTGCAGTCCCTGGGGTCACTGAGGGTCGGACACGACTTCACGACTTCACTTTCATTTTTCACTTTCATTCATTGGAGAAGTACATGGCAACCCACTCCAGTGTTCTTGCCTGGAGAATCCCAGGGATGGGGGAGCCTGGTGGGCTACGTCTTTGGAGTCACACAGAGTCAGACACGACTGAAGTGACTTAGCAGCAGTGACTCTATTTCTCTTTTATTTCTTTGTTGTTCAGTCATTAAATCACATCCAACTTTGTGACCCCATAGACTGCAGTATGCCAGGCTATTATTTTTTAATATTTATTTATTTATGGCTTCTCCAGGTCTTAGTTGCAGCATATGGATCTAGTTCCTTGACCAGGGATCAAACCCAGGCCCTCTGCATTGGGAATGTGGAGTCTTAGCCCCTGGACCACCAGATCAGATCAGATCAGATCAGTCGCTCAGTGGTGTCCGACTCTTTGTGACCCCATGAATCCCAGCATGCCAGGCCTCCCTGTCCATCACCAACTCACGGAATTCACTCAGACTCACGTCCATCAAGTCAGTGATGCCATCCAGCCATCTCATCCTCTGTCGTCCCTTTCTCCTCTTGCCCCCAATCCCTCCCAACATCAGAGTCTTTTCCAATGAGTCAACTCTTTGCATGAGGTGGCCAAAGTACTGGAGTTTCAGCTTTAGCATCATTCCTTCCAAAGAAATCCCAGGGCTGATCTCCTTCAGAATGGACTGGCTGGATCTCCTTGCAGTCCAAGGGATTCTCAAGAGTCTTCTCCAACACCACAGTTCAAAAGCATCAA
>NW_011494888.1:1207159-1207368 GCF_000754665.1 Bison bison bison
GGTTCCTCTGCCTTTTCTAAAACCAGCTTGAACATCAGGAAGTTCACGGTTCACATATTGCTGAAGCCTGGCTTGGAGAATTTTTAGCATTACTTTAACTAGCATGTGAGATGAGTGCAATTGTGCAGTAGTTTGACCATTCTTTGGCATTGCCTTTCTTTGGGATTGGAATGAAAACTGACCTTTTCCAGTTCTGTGGCCACTGCTGA
>NW_011494888.1:1207468-1208362 GCF_000754665.1 Bison bison bison
AAGAGTCTTCTCCAACACCACAGTTCAAAACCATCAATTCTTCGGCACTCAGCCTTCTTCACAGTCCAACTCTCACATCCATACACGACCACAGGAAAAATCATAGCCTTGACTAGACAAACCTTTGTTGGCAAAGTAATGTCTCTGCTTTTGAGCATGCTATCTAGGTTGGTCATAACTTTCCTTCCAAGGAGTAAGCATCCTTTAATTTCATGGCTGCAGTCACCATCTGTAGTGATTTTGGAGCCCAGAAAAATAAAGTCTGACACTGTTTCCACTGTTTCCCCATTTATTTCCCATGAAGTGATGGGACCGGATGCCATGATCTTCATTTTCTGAATGTTGAGCTTTAAGCCAAATTTTTCACTCTCCACTTTCACTTTCAAGAGGCTTTTGAGTTCCTCTTCACTTTCTGCCATAAGGGTGGTGTCATCTGCATATCTGAGGTTATTGATATTTCTCCCGGCAATCTTGATTCCAGCTTGTGTTTCTTCTAGTCCAGCGCTTCTCATGATGTACTCTGCATATAAGTTAAATAAACAGGGTGACAGTATACAGCCTGATGAACTCCTTTTCCTATTTGGAACAAGTCTGTTGTTCCATGTCCAATTCTAACTGTTGCTTCCTGACCTGCATACACATTTCTCAAGAGGCAGATCAGGTGGTCTGGTATTCCCATCTCTTTCAGAATTTTCCACAGTTTATTGTGATCCACACAGTCAAAGGCTTTGGCATAGTTAATAAAGCAGAAATAGATGTTTTTCTGGAACTCTTTTGCTTTTTCCATGATCCAGCAGATGTTGGCAATTTGATCTCTGGTTCCTCTGCCTTTTCTAAAACCAGCTTGAACATCAGGAAGTTCACGGTTCACATATTGCTGAAGCCTGGCTTGGA
>NW_011494888.1:1208462-1219860 GCF_000754665.1 Bison bison bison
ATGTGAGATGAGTGCAATTGTGCAGTAGTTTGACCATTCTTTGGCATTGCCTTTCTTTGGGATTGGAATGAAAACTGACCTTTTCCAGTTCTGTGGCCACTGCTGAGTTTTCCAAATTTGCTGGCATATTGAGTGCAGCACTTTCACAGCATCATCTTTCAGGATTTGGAATAGCTCAACTGGAATTCCATCACCTCCACTAGCTTTGTTCGTAGTGATGCTTTCTAAGGCCCACTTGACTTCACATTCCAGGATGTCTGGACCACCAAGGTAGTGCCTATTATATTTTATAGATAAGTTTGTTTTTACCATTTTTACATTCCATATTATTGCAGAAAACGAAGAGGAAGTAAACAGCCTCTTGATTAAAGTGAAAGAGGAGAGTGAAAAAGCTGGTTTAAAACTCAACATTTAAAAAACAACGATCATTGCATTTGGTCCCATCACTTCATGACAAATAGATGGGGAAACAATGGAAACAGTGACAGACTTTATTTTCTTGGGGACCAAAATTACTGAAAATGATGACTGCAGCCATGAAATTAAAAGACGTTTATTCCTTGGAAGAAAAGCTACGACAACCCTAGACACCACATTAAAAAGCAGAGACATTACTTTACCGACAAAGGCCTGTAGAGTCAAAGCTAAGGTTTTTCTAGTAGTCATGTATGGATGTGAGGGTTGAACCATTAAGAAACCTGAGCACTGAAGAATTGATGCTTTGAACTGTGGTGTTGGAGAAGACTCTTAAGAGTCCCTTGGACAGCAGGGAGATCAAACTAGTCAATCCTAAAGGAAATCAGTCCTGAATATTCATTGGAAGGACTGATGTTGAAGCTGAAGCTCCAATATTTTGACCACCTTATGCAAAGAACTGTCTCATTTGAAAAGATCCTGATACTGGGAAAGATTGAAGACAGGAGGAGAAGAGGATTACAAAGGATGAGATGGTTGGATGGCATCACCGACTCAATAGACATGAGTTTGAGCAAGCTCCGGGAGTTGGTGATGGACAGGAAGGCCTGAAACAGGGGTCCATTGACATGCAGTTCATAGGGTTGTAAAGAGTCGGACATCACTGAGTGACTGAACTGAACTGAATAAGTGATATAATACCATATTTGTCTTTTTCTTATTTCATTTAGTCTGATTTCATCTCTACATCCATTTGTGTTGTTGCAAATGCCTTTATTATCATTTGTTTTATGACTGAGAATTATTCCACTGTATATATATGTGTCATATTTTCTTTATCCATTCATTAACCAGTGGACATTTTGATTATTTCCAGCTTTGGTTATTCTAAACAGTGCTGTAGTGAACATTGAGGTGCATGTGTCTTTTCCAGCTACAGTTTTCCCAGGCTATACACAAAGGAGTGAGGTTACCAAATCATCTGGTGGTTTTATTTTTAGATTTTTAAAGAACATCCATACTGAACTCCATAGTATGTGTACACTAAGTTGCTTTAGTCATATCTGACTCTTTGTGTCTCCATGGACTGTAGCCCGTGAGGCTCCTCTGTTCATGAGATTTCCCAACAAGAATACTGGAGTGGGTTGCCATGCCCTCCTCCAGGGGGTCTTCCTGACCCAGGGATTGAACCTGCATCTCTTAGGTCTCCTGTATTGGCAGGTGGTCTCTTAGTAGCTATTATCATTAACATTGCCTCATTGTACATTTGAATGGTATTTCTTTAATAAATGATGTAGAATATCTTTCCATGTGCTTTTTTAATCTACGCAATGTGAGTATGATTTACCTCTTGAAACTGACTTCTTGTAAGCTGGCCCTGCTTTGAATTCTTCTCTGATGTTTGAAAGTGAAAGTGTTAGTCACTCAGTCATGTCAGACTCTTTGCGACTCCATGGACTGTAGACATGAAATTCTCCAGGCAAGAATACTGGGGTGGATTGCCATTCCCTTCTCCAGGAGATCTTCCTGACCCAGGAATTGAACCCAGGTATCCCGCATTGTGGGCAGATTCTTTACCTGCCGAGCCACCAGGGAAGCGTACAAATCTGGCTACTGGAGTAGGTAGACTTTCCCTTTTCCAGGGGATCTTCCCAACCAGGGATAGATCCCAGGTCTCCCTCATTGCAGGCAGATTCTTTACCAGATGATGATTTATCCCCAGGACATTTCTTGAGGGCAGGTGTCCTTTCCAGCCCCGCAGGCTTTGTGAATATTAAAAGCCCATGAGCACTCGCTTACTGGTTGTTGTTACAGAAAATGGCCTCAAAGCAGCAGCATGTCTTTATGCCCCCACTTTTTATTTATCTTTTTAATTTTTAAAAAATATAAATTTATTTATTTTAATTGGAGGTTAATTACTTTACAATATTGTATTGGTTTTGCCATACATCAACATGAATCCACCACAGGTATTTATTTATTTTTTTATATTTTGATTTTTATATATATTGGAAGTAGAGTTGTTTCTGATGTCTTGTTTGTTTTAGGTGTACAGGAACTTGATTCAGTTATGTATAGATCTTTTTGGGGGTTCTTTTCCCATATAGATTATTACAGTGTGTTCAGTAGAGTTCCATCAGAGAAGGCAATGGCACCTCACTCCAGTACTTTTGCCTGGAAAATCCCTTGGACGGAGGAGCCTGGTAGGCTGCAATCCATGGGGTCGCTAGAGTCGGACACAACTGAGCGACTTCACTTTCACTTTTCACTTTCATGCATTGGAGAAGGAAATGGCAACCCACTCCAGTGTTCTTGCCTGGAGAGTCCCAGGGACAGGGGAGCCTGGTGGGCTGCTGTCCATGGGGTCGCAGAGTCGGACGTGACTGAAACGACTTGGCAGCAGCAGCAGCAGCAGCAGTAGAGTTCCATATACATTAGAGTGTGTATGTTAACCCCAGCCTCCTAATTTACCCTTCCTCACTAACTTTCCTTAATGATATTTATAAGTTGGTTTTCTAAGTCTGTGAATCTGTTTCTCTTCTGTAAATCAGTTTGTATGTTTTTTTTTTTTTACTTTTTAATTGGTGGAAAATTACAATGTTATGTTGGTTCTGCCGTACAACAATGTCAATCAGTTGTAATTATATAGGCTTCTCTGGTGCCTCACCGGGTGAAGAATCCACCTGTACCGCAGGAGACCCACATTCAATCTCTGGGTCAGAAAGACCCCCTGGAGAAGGGCATGGCTACCCAGTATCCTTGCCTGAGAATTCCACGGACAGAGACACCTGGCAGTCTGTGGGATCACAAAGAGTCGAATGTGACTGAGTGACTAACACGTCACTCTCGAGCCTCCTTCCCATCCCACCCCTCTGGGTCATCACAGAGCACCAGGCTGGGCTCCCCGTGTCTTTCAGCAGCTTCTCCACCAGCTCTTCCCTTCACACACGGCAGTCTACACGTCAGCGCTACTTTCTCCGTTTGTCCCAACCTCTCCTTCCCGTACTGTGTCCACAAGTCCATTCTCTACACTTCGGTCTCCATTCCTTCCTTGCAAATAGGTTCATTGGTATTATTTTTCTAGATTCCATATATATGCATTAATATGTATTTGTTTTCCTGATTTACTTCACTCTGTGTAACAGGCTCTAGGTTTATCCACCTCACAACTACTGACTCAAATTTGTTCCTTTTTCTGGCTGAATAATATTCCACTGTATATATGCCCTACACTGTGTGAGTTTATAGATTCCCCTGTAAGTGGCATCTTATGATATTTGTCTTTCTCTGACTTACTTCACTTGGTATGATACTCTCTTGTCCACCCATGGTGTGGCGTTAGTTTGTTTGTTTGTTTTTTTTTAATGGCTGAATAGTATTTCATTGTATATATGCACCACTTAGTCTTCATTTACTGAATTCACTTACTAATAGTTTTCTGGTGATGTCTTTAGGGTTTTCTATACATAGTATCATGTCACCTGCAAATGACAGTTTTGCTCAAGTTTTCTTTTAATGTGCTTAATGGACATATGGGTATCTTTGTCTTTGAATTTTGTTTTAACATATTTTGCTTATTTGTCTACATAACTTTTCTGTTCTCTTATCTCAATTTTAAGAAATATTTTTCTGTTTTTTGTTTTCCCTTTGACTTTCTTGTTGCTTTCTTGATACATTAGGGAAAAGACCTTTCCTTATTCTTGTTTCCTTTCAGTAGAAAAGGGTCAGAAAAGGAAAAAGAAAATGAGTGAAATTAAGGTCATCATATCCTGTTCAGTGTTAGAGGGGACAGAGGACAATGAAACTTTTAGAAGCTGATATAAATTGATATTATAAATGAAGAAAAAGAGGACTGAAAATGCTTTTACCTGAAAATTGCAAAAAGGATGGATTCAACCTAATATTGTACTGGCCAGTGAGAAGGAAGACAACAGCGTGGCCTGGGGGATGAATGGGGCAGGGAAGACAAATGATCAGCAACAAATGAAGACCATTCAGTTCTGTAACCTGCCAATTGCAGACTGCTTGTAAACTACATTATGTACTAACACATAGGAGAAACAGTCTAATGAAATGACAAAAAAAAAAAAAAAAACTAATAAGTATTCCATGAATAATCAAAACACAGCAAAATTTGAAAACAGTTTTATTTTATACAGAGTAGACTTGATTAACAATGTTGTTAGTTTCAGGTGTACAGCAGCATGATTCAGTTATACATGTATCTACATTTTTTCAAATTCTTTTCCCATTTAGTTTTTTTCCCATTTACAGAGTATTGAGCAGAGTTCCCTGTACTGTTCAGTAGGTCCTTGTTGGTTATCTATTTTAAATACAGTAGTATGTATATGCCCATCCCAAACTCCTATACATCACTCCCCATCCTTTCCCTCGGGTAGACATAAGTTTGTTCTGTAAGTCTGGTTCTTTTTGTAAGGAAGTTCATTGGTACCATTTTTTTAGATTTCACATGTAAGTGATATCATATTTGTCTTTCTCTTTCTGACTTCATTTAGCATGATAATCTTTAGGTACATCCATGTTGCTGCAGAAGGCATTATTTCATTTCTTCTTTATAGCTAATATTCCACTATATATATATACCACATCTTTATCTGTTCTTGCCATGGACATTTAGGTTGCTTCCGTGTCTTGGCTGCTGTAAACAGCGCTGTGAACATTGAGGTACATGTATCTTTTTGAATTAGAGTTTTCATCTTTTCCAGATATAGGTCCAGGAGAGGGATTGCTGGGTGGTATGGTAGCTCTATTTTTACTTTTCTAAGGAGCTTTCATACTGTTCTCCATTGTGGCTGCATCAACTTCTTTCCCACCAAGAGTATAGGAGGGATCCCTTTGCTCCACCCTCTTTCCAACATTTATGTTTGTAGACTTGTTGATGATGGCCATTCTCACTGGTGTGCAGTAATATCTTACTGTAGTTTTTACTTGCATTTCTCTAATAATTATTAATGTTGAACATCTTTTCATCTCCCTGTGGTCATTTGTATGTCTTCTTTGGTAAAATGTCTCTTAGGTCTTCTGCCCATTTTTCATTTGGATTGCTCTTTTGTTACTGAATTGTATGGGCTGTTTGTATGTTTAGGAGACTAGTGCCTTGTTGGTCACATCATGTACAAATATTTTCTCCTATTCTTCAAGTTGTCTTTTCATTTTGTTTATAGTTCCCTTTGCTGCACAAGAGCTTTTGAGTTTAATTATGTCCCATTTGTCTAATTTTGTTTTTATTTCCATTATTTTAGGAGAGACCAAAAAAGATATTACTGCAATGTAGTCAAATATTTTCCTCTAAGTATTCCTTGAATTATCAAAATGCAGGTACTTTTTTATTTCAAGTTACTCTGCAGTTTTTACTTTAAATGACTTTAACTGAGCTTGTATCACTTATCACAAAAAGAGGCATCAAAAAATAGAGTCAATATGAAGTTGCATAATGGTAATGATGTATTTACATAATTTGTACTAGTCTTATATTCCTATATTCTTAATAAGAATACTATTTTTGAAAAATTACAGTATCAAATTGGCCTAGGTGATAAAAATATCTTGATTCTTCCCACACATTGAGGTATAAACTCAAAACCATATAGTATTATAATTCATCTGATAAATTATTAAATATATTTTAAGAAGAAACTTTGAGTTTTCTTTCAGTAGACATCCAGAAGCTAATATTAAAAATAACTTACTAACAAGATGATTATTTATATTTAAACTTTATAGTGTATACAAAAGAGTGCCTATGTGTACATATGCAGTATAAATGTAATGAAAGTGAAGTTGTGACTCAGCACTGCTGGTAGTATTGTGCTTTTTGAATTATAAGTTATAAAGTCAACATAACATACAATGGGAGTGGAAAAGTCTGATCAGATATTATGTTGTAAATATATCATAAAAAAGAAAAGACCATCAATTATTCAATGTAGTTATAAAAGTATTTAAAATCTATCTTACCATAAATAATCCCTCTGAAAGATGATGAGTTGAATATCTTCTTTTTGATAAAATAATTAACAAATTAATGGTAATATGTACTCATCAATTCTTCATCTGAAGCTCAGTTGCCTTAATCAGTGCTGACTAAATTAGTTTAATTTTTAATAAGGACTGCAGATATTTAACAGCTATGGAAATAGACAGTAAATGGTAAGGCAAAAGGGGTGCTTGCATTGTTTGTTACCAGAAGTAACCTCAACTATCTCACGTTCAAAGAATTTTCTAATAATGTAGAATAGTAGGTGGTAAATGAGCTAATAAAGTAAGTAATAGAATTCTATGTTGGAATCCAAACACAAGTGTTAAAATAACATTTAAGATTGCAGGAATTTATATAAAATGCTTGGCAGGAGAAAAGTAAGGTGTTACAACAGAAATTGTAGCAGGAATAACCTCATTATATAATGAGGTTGTCTCATTCAACCTCAAATTCTGGATTATGGTATTTGGAAGGTGTTAAAATAGTGTCTGGAAAAACAGTATCAAACAAGACTTGCAAGGTACAGTATACAAATTACATATAATACACATGGATTATTAATAATTCATTGTTTCTCCATGTTCAGCAGGATACCATACTGAACGATGGAGAAGGCAATGGCACCCCACTCCAGTACTCTTGCCTGGAAAATCCCATGGACGGAGGAGCCTGGTGGGCTGCAGTCCGTGGGGTCGGCAAGAGTCGGACACAACTGAGAGACTTCACTTTCACTTTTCACTTTCATGCATTGGAGAAGGAAATGGCAACCCACTCCAGTATTCTTGCCTGGAGAATCCCAGGGACGGGGGAGCCTGGTGGGCTGCCATCCATGGGGTCGCACAGAGTCAGACACGACTGAAGCGACTTAGCAGCATACTGAATGAAACTAATGAATGCCAAAAATGAACAAATCTTTCATTTAGACATAAGCTTTGTTTGGCCAGTGACTGATTTTACACAATCTCCCCTGTTCTTTCTTCAGTCTCAGAACACATCTGCCTGGTCCTTGGCCCTGAAGCATTTCACCGCTCTGCCTATGGGCAGTCCTCAAGATTCAACCACAGCCTCCCACTTTTTCCTGCCCTAATTCTCTAAAAGTGAGTGAACTCAGTATTCACATCTTCAAAGAACAATTCTCAATCTTCCTGATAGCAGCAAGTTCTTCCTGTAATGGGCTTTCCAGAATGAAGAGCCTCTCCTTTTTAAGCTTAATTGAGTTTGTGATTTTACATCTCGTTTAGGTTATTTAGTAAATGCACCTTTTGCCCACCAAATTTAAATTCCACCAGAGCACAAACACATCTAGTCTTTACTTTTTCATCTGCATCATATAGCACAGTTCCTAGTGTATAGTAGAAACACAATTCTTGTTGGATGAATGAATGGATAAAATCTTTTTTCTTAGGTCCATCACTTCTATTGCTGATGCCTCGATTTTCCCATTCTCCTTTTTTTGGAGAACATGGAGTTATTGGTTCTCTATTTTACTTCCCATTTGAAATTGCCACTCAGTATTTTTGTTTTTCAAACACTCAGTATTTTTATTTTTCAAAAATACCTACATATACTAATCATATAGTACCTTTTAGTGCTCAGATAATTTTATTATTTGTGTTACTACTATTATTATAACTTGAAATATCACATTTACCTCCTTAGCTTATGCTGCTGCTGCTGCTAAGTTGCTTCAGTTGTGTCCGACTCTGTGTGACCCCATAGACGGCAGCCCACCAGGCCCTGCTGTCCCTGGGATTCTCCAGGCAAGAACACTGGAGTGGGTTGCCATTTCCTCCTCCAATGCATGAAAGCCAAAAGTGAAAGTGAAGTCTCTCAGTCGTGTCCACTCTTAGCGACCCCATGGACTGCAGCCTACCAGGCTCCTCCATCCATGGGATTTTCCAGGCAAGAGTACTGGAGTGGGTTGCCATTGCCTTCTCCTTAGCTTATAATACCCCTCAACTTTGGATTGTTGCATTAGGCTCCAAATGAGTCTCTCTCCCTCTTCCTTTCCTTCATTGGCTAGAACCTGCCCAACTCATTTCATATCTCCTTCCCTCTATTAAATGTTACTTCTGTTACTTATCAAACCACATACAAATAACCTGCCTTTAAGTTACATGATTTTGTGTTGGTATGTATTTACTGATCTTAAATACCATATACTTTGCATTCAGGCTTCTTCCCTAGAGATTATGCCCTCTTCTTAATGTCATTTCTTCTTGCCTTTATTTATACTGTCCTATCTGCTCAAAATTATTTGTTCTCTCTGCCATACATTGTTTTACCCAACCAAGGCATTTATGAGTTACTACACTATGTTTGAAAAAAACAAAACTAAACTGTAAAAATCCTTTCATAAGATTCTAGAATTAACTAGTCTGAGATTTAAATATGTACATCAAATGTAATGAGAAACTATATATATATATGCTATTTTAATAAATACTATAGCATTTATTAAATGCTATTTTAATAAAACATTGATGATGTTTTAACAAAAGATCATAACACGTGAAATATTGTATACATAAGCAAGCATTTACTCCAGTCAAATAGCTTACAAATTGTAAAGAAGTAACATTAGTAAATTTCATTCACTGATAGGTATTTGGAACATATTGCAGATGGGAATAGTTCTAACTCAAGCATGAATTGTCTGTTAATCATATGGGGAAGAAACCTATTGTAAATAGGCAGATAAATCGATAAAGAAGCTGTGTTTATATATACAATGGAAAGTTGCTGTTGCTACTGCTAAGTCACTTCAGTCATGTCCGACTCTGTGCGACCCCATAGACGACAGCCCACCAGGCTCTGCCATCCATGGGATTCTCCAGGCAAGAACACTGGAGTGGGTTGCCGTTTCCTTCTCCAATGCATGAAAGTTGAAAGTGAAAGTGAAGTCTCTCAGTCGTGTCCGACTCTTAGCGACCCCATGGACTGCAGCCTACCAGGCTCCTCCGTCCATGGGATTTTCCAGGCAAGAGTACTGGAGTGGGGTGCCATTGCCTTCTCTTACTCAGCCATAAAATAGAAGGAAATAATGCCATTTGCAGCAATATGAATGGACCTAGAGAATATCATACTAAGTGAAGTCAGTCAGAGAAAGACAAATATCATATGATATCACTAATACGTGGAATCTAAAAAAATGATACAAATGAAAATGCAAAGCAGAAACATATATATATATATATATGTTTAACGGAACCACTTTGCTGTACACCAGAAATATGGTAAATCAACAATATTTCAGTTTGAATGAATGAATGAATCTCTAGCTCTGATTGAGCTCTTTGCTGAATGTCACCAAGTACTCCAATTTACCAGACTGGCAATGAAGGATCTGAAGCTATGATGTTGATTACTTAGCCTTGCCCATTTAAAATATCTTGATGTACATCAGAACTCAACTATCTTAACTGAAAACAAATGATGGTAAATAACCACTTACTCATGAGTTTCAAGGACTATGCTCAATTCTTCTTAATGGTGATAATAAATCTTTAAACTTAGATTTATAACTTGTAACTACTATATTACACAGCTTTCAGTTCAATTCAGTTGTTTAGTCATGTCTGACTCTGTGACCCCAAGACTGCAGCACACCAGGCTTCCCTACATATTCCCCTGAAAAAAGTAGAAAACTGTTAAGAGAACCACTCCTGAGGAATGTTTTCCATTATAAAACATTAAATCCTTAATTATGAATTAATTTGCTAATCATCTGTGTGGGGAGAGGAAGAAGGTTAAGCTGTCAAGAAGCACCAGCATTATTTTACCTACACATACACAGTGATTTTTTATCTTTTTCAGTTTGATGTTCTTCTTTTTTGCTCTTCATTACTTCATGTAGGGACACTTGTCACTGGAATAATTTCCTGTTACCTGAAATACACCCTAGAGAATTTCCTTTATGGTAGGATCTCCTGCAGTGAACTTTCCTAGTTTTTATCTTAATGCTATTTTTCTTCCAAGCTTGACATGTGATCACTGGTTATAGAATTCTAACTCCGTCATTTTTCTTTTCATCAGATGGAAGATACTGTACTGTCTTCTTGCTGTCAGATGTCAGTCATTTGAAGGTAATTATTTTCTTCTGTTTCTATATTTTCTCTTTGATTTTCTGTGAGTTCAAGCAAATGTGTCTAGGTGTTCATTTGCTGTTGTCCCTTTGACACATTGTTCTTATGATTTATTTACTCTTGTTGATGTGTTAATATGTGAGATTGTGTGTGTGTGTGTGTGTGTGTGTGTGTGTTCAGTCATGTCTGTCTCTTTGAGACCCCATGGACTGTAGCCTGCCAAGCTCCTCTATCCATGGCATTTCCCAGACAAGAATGCTGGAGTGGGTTGCCACTTCCTTCTCCGGCAGATCTTCCCAACCCAGGGGTCAAACCCTTGTTTCCTGACTATTCTTTCCCACTGAGCCACCTGGGAAGCCAGTATGTGAGCTTACAGTTATTAATGATTCCATTACACTAGGCTGCCACCACTAGGGAAAGGAAGCCCGTATATTTTCTGTTAATGCTTTGCATAATTTTAAAACCCTGATTTTTTTTTCAGAAAAGTTGAAATCCCACACTTTTATGTTTTTAGCATAAAAGTTACAATTATTTTAGTTTATTTGCTTCCAGAATAATAAAGATTCCAAAGATTTCTGAAAAATTGGTTATCCTAAAATCATAACTTGAAATAGAAGGAAGACACTACATTTCAAAATACGAAAGTATTTCTGTGAAATGTAACGAGTTAACTAAAGTTGGCTTAAAGTTCAACATTCAGAAAACGAAGATCATGGCATCTGGTCCCATCACTTCATGGGAAGTAGATGGGGAAACAGTGGAAACTGTGTCAGACTTTATTTTTGGGGGTTCCAAAATCACTGCAGATGGTGACTGCAACCATGAAATTAAAAGACGCTTACTCCTTGGAAGGAAAGTTATGATCAACCTAGATAGCATATTGAAAAGCAGAGACACT
>NW_011494888.1:1219960-1227703 GCF_000754665.1 Bison bison bison
TGACTGCAACCATGAAATTAAAAGACGCTTACTCCTTGGAAGGAAAGTTATGATCAACCTAGATAGCATATTGAAAAGCAGAGACACTACTTTGCCAACAAAGGTTCGTTTAGTCAAGGCTATGGTTTTTCCTGTGATCATGTATGGATGTGAGAGTTGGACTGTGAAGAAGGCTGAGCACTGAAGAATTGATGCCTTTGAACTGTGGTGTTGGAGAATATGCTTGAGAGTCCCTTGGACTGCAAGGAGATCCAACCCGTCCATTCTGAAGGAGATCAGCCCTGAGATTTCTGTGGAAGGAATGATGCTAAAGCTGAAACTCCAGTACTTTGGCCACCTCATGTGAAGAGTTGACTCATTGGAAAAGACTCTGATGCTGGGAGGGATTGGGGGCAGGAGGGGAAGGGGACGACAGAGGGTGAGATGGCTGGATGGCATCACTGACTCTATGGACGTGAGTCTGTGTGAACTCCGGGAGTTGGTGATGGACAGGGAGGCCTGGCGTGCTGTGATTCATGGGGTCGCAAAGAGTTGGACACGACTGAGCGACTGAACTGAACTGAACTGAACTATACGTTTTAAGAATTCTTTTTGTACTTGTTTATGGTATTTAAGAACTTAAATGTTAAAATAGTTGATTAGTTTGCATGATGGTTTTGAATTTATCCTCCTACTCTCAATGTTTCTATATGTTTTTCTAGACACAAACATATGAAATATTATTAGCATTACATAAATCTCTGAGTCAAAGAAGTCTAGAGGGATAGCATTCTTAGGAGGAAAAGGGAAAAACTTCCCAGATTATAAAAATCATGTATTTCAGTTATGAATTCACCTTTAATTTTAATTTTTCTGTTCATCTACATTGTTTAAGGTCATGAATTAGCATTTTACTGAGTGAACAAAATTTTAACTTGCATTCGCCAAAACTGCAATATATATTTTAGGTAGACAGTGACCAGATGACTTAAAATTATCTTGATGCCTAGTTGAAAATGAGCTTTCCAAGTGGCTCAGTGGGAAAGAATCCACCTGCCAAGCAGGAGACGTGGGTTCAATCCCTGGATTGGGAAGATCCCCTGAAGAAGGAAATGGCCACCCACTCCAGTATTCTTGCTTGGAAAATCCCATGGACAGAGGAGCCTGGCAGGCTACAGTCCTTGGGGTTGCAAAGAGTCTGACACAACTGAGTTACTAAACAAAAACTAGTTGAATAACTAGTTGAACCTATTATCTTTGAATATATGTTATCTTTGAAAATCATAGTGTATCCTGAATTAAATATATTCTTAGTCATCATTAAGACCACCAAGTCATCTATACAAGGAATTTAAGAGAGCTTCATAAGGAACCATTCACTTGTCGCCTAAAAGAAGTACTACTTTGTACCTGGTAAGGATTGAAAAGATCTTTATATCATTTATGTATCTTATATAGTCCTGTTCAGAGAAGGCAATGGCATCCCACTCCAGTACTCTTGCTTGGAAAATCCCATGGACGGAGGAGCCTGGTAGGCTGAAGTCCATGGGGTCGCTAAGAGTCGGACACGACTGAGCAACTTCACTTTCACTTTTCACTTTCATGCATTGGAGAAGGAAATGGCAACCCACTCCAGTGTTCTTACCTGGAGAATCCCAGGGACGGGGGAGCCTGGTGGGCTGCCATCTATGGGGTTGCACAGAGTCGGACACGACTAAAGTGACTTAGCATAGCATATAGTCCTGTTAGGATTATATCTGACAAAGCATCAAAAGAGAATCATTTTGTAGAATGCAAAATCATACAAAAATTCAACTGTTATAACCTCTTACCACACTCCTATCCCTGAATGACATTATTTCAAAACTTTCAGAGAATCAAGAATGATTTGTTCCTAAGAAAAACTGAACATTCCAATCTTATTCCTAATGAGACCCATACTGTCAGCCAAGGGGCCTTTCTCTTACTTAAATGTTCTACTTCCCTTCTTTCCAACTTCATTTCTCCACTCATATATTTTTTTTTTCCAGGTTCTACATACAAACAGACAAGAATTTGTCTTTTTTAGAGAAGCATCACCATGTTTTTCTAAGTGAAATTAAATCCAATGTGAGCACTTTACCTGCTTATTAGCATGGATTTGGGGACATTTGGTCTATCTCGGGGCCCCTGCTCTCTTCTACTGGACAGAACAGGAGGCCAGGGGTCTGTGGTCCCTGAAAGTTGGAAAAGGCCTCAGCACAGGAGCCTTCCCGCTTCTCCCACCAGAAACTCCAGGCCTGTCCTCTGTTCTCATATAACTCTGACATCTTTTAGGACATGGATCCGCCCTTCATGCCAGCTTCTCTATGACAGGACAACCGTAACTGTTCTTGCTGCTGTTAAACATGCTGAGCTACTCACCAGCTGATGCCAAGTTCCTTTCAATAGGCCCGGGAAATTCAAAGATACGATTCCTCTGGCAACAAGAAAAGCCTCAACCCTAGAAAACCTGGGTTTGTTTAGAATATTTTTAATAATAATAGGTGAGAGATGAGGAACAGGAACATTAGAAAATATTCTTTTCAGGCTTTGTTTTACATGTTCAAGGAGATAGAAATGAGAGTCTCCACAGATGACCATGCCACATATACAAGTCATGTTTCAGGAAGTACAGGTAAGTGTTTCTTATTCTTCCCCAGAAGTAACTTTCTGCAAGATTGATCCAAAGTACACAGGTGGTTTTCTATAGTCTAAGAACCAGTAGTTTCAGAGGAAATAAATATTTTTTACATACTTTTAAAATATAAGATTAAATATATTTCCCTAATTAACTGAATGTCTGATTTATAAATCAATAGTAACTGTTAGTCTATGCCATAATTATAGTTAAGAATGACTTTCTAATTAAAAAAAAAATTAAGACACCAATAACAATGTACAGTGTGAATCAGTATGTGCTGGAGGAACTCAAGAGAGTTATGCTTGTTACAGAAGCACAGGAAAAAGAAGTGTGTATTTTTGATAAATGGATTTTATTGGACCAACAGTCTCTAGTGCATTGGCTATTAAGATGTTTTATCCAATGGTGGAATAACGCTTTGTGCAATTTTCTAACAAAACACAGACTTTCTGGTAAGTCATTTGACTTTTTTTTCCCTGAGAAGTGCAAAATAGTGTCTTCTAAGATTAAAGTTTTTAAATTTATCTATATAAAAGTAGAATCCAAAACTACATAGACATCATTCTGAATTGCACTGACCTAGCAGAAATAGCTAAAGTAACATTATTACTAAGAGGGCTGCAAAGGAAAGCACATTATTGTGTGTTCAGAAAGAAAGTTAATTTCCAACTCCATTTTTCAAAAGATGCTCTTGCAAACTATCAGTGTAATTCAGTAGAAGAGAGCACATCTCATGAATTGATCATAAACCAGATAAACTCCTGTGGGCCCAAGGTCTTGGCTACTCTGTACCTCCCCAAGTAGTTAGGTTCAAAACCACTTTTCCAGAGGAAAATAGAGAAATAACTGAAGTTACATTCCTAACACCGAACGGAATGAGAACTCATGAAAGAAATTAAATTCAGATGTGGAAAAATTAAAGTATAACAATTTACAAATATAAATAAATATTTAATTTCCAAAACTCTTCTGTGAACAAGATAGTGCTACCTCCATTTTACATTTGAAGAAATGGAGATCAAACACTGTATTTGTTTTCTAGTTACTCATAACAAGTGAGCACATACTCAGTGACTTAAACCAACACACACTTCTCACAGCCTACCTGCAGACTTACCTGCAGACAGAGATCCTGGCATACCGTCTCACTGGTGAGTCTGTCAGGGTCTTTCTGGGACAATCTAGGTACTTTGGGCTTCCGTGGTAACTCAGATGGTAAAGAATCTACCTACAAAGTGAGAGACCCAGGTTCAATCCCTTGGTCAGGAAGATCCCATAGAGAAGGGAATGACAGCCCACTCCAGTATTCTAGCCTAGAGAATCCCATGGACAGAGGAGCCTGGTGGGCTACAGTCCCTGGGGTCACACAGAGCTGGACATGATTGAGCAACTAACACTTTCAACCCAGGTACATTCAGGAATGCACTCACTTTAGAGAATGAAATGGGGAAAGTACTGCTTCCATGAATAGCCAGGTTCTTAGAGAATTCATTTTCTTACAGCTGGAGGTTGAAAGGTTTTGTTTCTCAGTGGACACAACTCTGAGATCCTAGAGGGCACCTGCAGCTCTTGCCGTGCAGCCATCAAAATGATGTAAATTGTGATTTTTAATATGTCTGTTATAAAGATCTATTCAAGTGATGATTGGCCTTTCAATTTCCCTTTTCTCTAAAATGCTTGATGTTCTGCTGATTTTTCTTATTTTCCTCAGTTTTACTGAGATATAATTGATGTATAATGGAATATTTGTTTCAGGTATACAACATAATGATCTGATGCATGTGTATGAAATGATCGCTACAATAAATTTAGTTAACATCTATCACCTCATAGGCTTACAATGAGGTGAGAATTTTGATGAGAGGTCTGATGAGAATTTTTAGGAGTAACTTTCAAATACACAAAACAATATTGTTAACTAGAGCCATCAAACTATTCCACTGAAACTTATTTTATAACTCAAAAGTTTTTACCTTTTGACCATCTTTATTCATTTCTGACACCCCTCACACCTGACTACCATCAATTTGTTCTGTTTCTATAAAGTCAGTGACTGTAGATTCCACAGGTAAGCACAATAATATATGTCTTTCTTAGCCTGAATTATTCACTTAGCATAATGTCCTCAAGGCCCATCCCTCTTATAAAAAATGATATAATTTCTTTTTGATAGTGGAATAATATTCCACTGTGTACACACATACATTTCATTCACTCACTCATAGACAGACACTTAGGTTGTTTTCCTATCTTGGCTATTTTAAATAATTTTGAAATGAATGTGGGATTATAGATAAATCTTCAAAATAGTGCTTCTGTTTCCATCAGATGAATACCCAGGAGTGGGATTTCTGGATCATATTGTAGCTTTCTTTTGTAATTTTTATCTTTTAATGTCTGAGAAGTCAGTCATGATGTTCCATGGTTCATTTTTTATATTGTTGAACTGCACATTCTCTCATTTTTTCATGATACTGTTGGAGATGAATCAGTTTTATTAATGTCAAAGAACAGGTTTGCTTTCACTGATTATTCCATACTGTGTTTGGTTTTCAATTTCATTGATTTCTTCTTTTATCTGAATTATTTCTTTCATTCTGCCTGCTTTGGATTTAATTTTTACTTCCCTCTGTGGTTTCTTAACATGAAGCTTGTTAAGATTTTACTCTTTAAATAATACTCAGTGCTACAGATTCTGGAGAAGCTCATGGTCCTTCACATTCTTGGTCCTACACTGTCTCCTACCACAAATCCATCACTGTGAGTAAACATGAATGACACCAGTGCTGCTCACAGGTCCTCCACATTCTCTTCTCTCTCCTGCTCTGTCTCCTATTGCACACCACTCACTCTGAGTAAGTAAGCAGCAAGGACACTAGAGCAGCTCGGCAGTCCGCATTCTCCCTCACACTCAGTCTCCTTCCACAAACCTGTCACTCCAGCAAGTAAACACTGAAGACAACAGAGCAGCTCCCAGGTCCTCCAGTCCTCGTTCCCACTCTGTCTCCTGCCGCACATGGGTCACTCCAGATAAGTAAGCGTCTTTTACTTTTTATGACTGGAGTCACCATCTGCAGTGATTTTTAGTTCAGTTCAGTTCAGTCGCTCAGTTGTGTCTGACTCTTTGCAACCCCCATGAATCGCAGCACGCCAGGCCTCCCTGTCCATCACTGACTCTCGGAGTTCACTCAGACTCACGTCCATCAAGCCAGTGATGCCATCTAGCCATCTCATCCTCTGTCGTCCCCTTCCCCTCCTGCCCCCATCCCTCCCAGCATCAGAGTCTTTTCCAATGAGTCAACTCTTCACATGAGGTGGCAAAGTATTGGAGTTTCAGCTTTAATGATGCCAGTCCTTCCAAAGAACACCCAGGACTGATCTCCTTTAGAATGGACTGGTTGGACCAAATAGCAGCAAGGTGAGAAACACAGAGTGTTAATGTGGTGCTGAGGTGCTATTTCACATACAACATTCAGGGAAAATTCTGTTAAAGAGTATGAGATGGCTGGATGGCATCACCAACTCGATGGACATGAGTTTGGGTGAACTCCAGGAGATGGTGATGGACAGGGAGGGCTGGCAAAGCGAGCCGTTCATGGGGTTGCAAAGAATCAGACACGACTGAGCTACTGAACTGAATACTGCTCAAACTGTTCATAGCTTTCTCAAGGCAAGAATACTGAAGTGGTTTGCCATTCCCTTCTCCAGTGGAAGCACCTTCCCATGCTTATTTAACTTATATTCAGAGTACATCATTAATAACGCTGGGCTGGATGAAGCACAAGCTGGAATCAATATTGCTAGGAGAAATATCAATAACCTCAGATATGCAGATGATATCACACTTATGGCAAAAAGTGAAGAAGAACTAAAGAGCCTCTTGATGAATGAGAAAGAGGAGAGTGAAAAAGTTGGCTTAAAACTCAACATTCAAAAAACAAAGATCATGGCATCTGGTCCCATCACTTCATGGCAAATAGATGGAGAAACAGTGGAAACAGTGCATACTTTATTTTGGGGGGCTCCAAAATCACTGTGGTAGCATTGATTCTTTGGTATTGCCTTCCTTTGGGATAGGAATGAAAACTGACCTTTTCCAGTCCTGTGGCCACTGCTGAATTTTCCAAATTTGCTGGCATATTGAGTGCAGCACTTTCACAGCATCATCTTTCAAGATTTGAAATAGCTCAACTGGAATGCCATCACCTCCACTAGCTTTGTTCGTAGTGATGCTTTCTAAGGCCCACTTGACTTCACATTCCAGGATGTCTGGCTCTAGGTCAGTGATCACACGATCGTGATTATCTTGGTTGTGAAGATCTTTTTTGTATAGTTTCTGTGTATTCCTGCCACCTCTTCTTAATATCTTCTGCTTCTGTTAGGTCCATACCATTTCTGTCCTTTATCGAGCCCATCTTTGCATGAAATGTTCCCTTGGTATCTCTAATTTTCTTGAAGAGATCTCTAGTCTTTCCCATTCTGCTGTTTTCCAGTGCCGAAGAATTGATGCTTTTGAACTGTGGTGTTGGAGAAGACTCTTGAGAGCCCCTTGGACTGCAAGAAGAGCCAACCAGTCCATTCTGAAAGAGATCAGCCCTGGGATTTCTTTGGAAGGAATGATGCTAAAGCTGAAACTCCAGTACTTTGGCCACCTCATGCAAAGAGTTGACTCATTGGAAAAGATTCTGATGCTGGGAGGGTTTGGAGGCAGAAGGAGAAGGGGACAACAGAGGATGAGATGGCTGGATGGCATCACTGACTCGATGGACATGAGTCTGAGTGAACTCCAGGAGTTGGTGATGGACAGGGAGGCCTGGCATGCTGCGATTCATGGGGGTTGCAAAGAGTTGGACATGACTAAGAGACTGAACTGAACTGAACTGAACTGAACTGAAAAATCACTGCAAATGGTGACTCCAGCCATAAAATTAAAAGATGATTATTCCTTTGGAGAAATGTTATGACCAACCTAGACAGCATATTAAAAAGCAGAGATGTTACTTTGCCAACAAAGGTCCGTCTAGTTAAGGCTATGGTTTTTCCAGTAGTCATGTATGGATGTGAGAGCTGGACTATAAAGAAAGCTGAGTGCCAAAGACTTG
>NW_011494888.1:1227803-1245069 GCF_000754665.1 Bison bison bison
TTGAACTGTGGTGTTGAAGAAGACTCTTGAGAGTCCCTCAGACTGCAAGGAGATCCAACCAGTCCATCCTAAAGGAAATCAGTCCTGAATATTCATTGGAAGGACTGATATTGAAGTGGAAACTCCAATACTTTGGCCACCTGATGTGATGTGTTGACTCATTTCAAAAGACCCTGATGCTGGGAAAGATTGAAGGCGGGAGGATAAGGGGATGACAGAGGATGAGATGGTTGGTGGCATCACTGACTCAATGGACACGAGTTTGAGTAAACTCCAGGAGTTGGTGACGGATAGGGATGCCCGTCGTGCTGCAGTCCATGGGGTCACAAAGAGTCACACATGACTGAGTGAATGAATTGAACTGAAATGAACTGAATACTGCTCATCTGATTGTCTCAATTCCACTAGGAGTCTAGGTCTCCTAGGTTGCACATTATTTCCTTATCTCTCATCTTATGTATTTTTGTCATCTCTTTCCTACCACACTCATTTCCTTATACACTTATTTCATTCTGCCCCAAATAATTTTTTATTTTAACCAAATCACTCTACTTTATCTTCATCCCCATTCAAGAATATCAATCTTTCTACTACCTTAATTCAAAAGAGAGTAATCTTTTAAGCAGAACCTTTTTATTTAGTCTTAGTCTGTGTGTATCACAATCAGGAGGTGGGATTATTCTTATAATCAGTGCTGTCTCCAAGCCACTTGTCTCTTTCTACCAATAAAAATCTCTTCAATCAGTTTAATTAGTGACATTCAGCTTTCCATAATCTCTGCATTTCTTTTTCTTTTGTGTGTGTGTCTGGGGGGTTGGGTGGGGGTTGTCATCCAAAGCTGTCCTGTTCTTCTCTGTATTAACCTGGAAAGATTTAGCACCGGGTCATAACTAACCCCTTGGTGACTTCACTTACATGTGGCTAAATCATGTTGTATCATAGATCTTAACAGCAGAAATCACATCACGTTCAGGACCAATTTTAACCTGCAAAACCTTAAAACAAAACCTATATCTTAGGTATACAAGCACTTTTGTTGTTGTTCAGTCGCTAAGTCATGTCCAACTTTTGTGATCCCATGGAGCATGCCAGGCTCCTCTGTCCTTCACTATCTCCCGGACACGAATTTACTCAAATTCATGTCCATGGAGTTAGTGATGCCATCCGACCCTCTCATCTTCTGCCATCCCTTTCTCCCTTTGCCTTTAATCGATTAACTTTATTAATGATTCAACATCATTGAGATCCTCAGTTTTTTTCCAAAAATTCTTAAGTTGTAACTTCCTTCTTTCATAGACATGTGGAAATTCTCCATTCCTGGAGGACCTTAACTTGCACATGTGCAAAAAAAAATTTGCTGGAAAAGAATCACATACTGGACAAAACAGTCTCACTCTATGTTTGTGGTCTATTCCCATGGGTCCTCAACCCTGCCTGGTAAGCACACGATTTTACTCTTGAACATCTGTCATTACTCTTTGAAATGACTATTTCTTATAGTCTCACTTATCACCCCTTCTTCTTATGGGTCACTTTAGCTTCTGAACTTGTCTTTCATTTTCTAAGCAAATCAAAATCTTTATATCTTTATTCTTATTTTCCATCACAAAATGCACAATTCCACCTACCTTCTTATTTCCAGTAAATTACAGTGAATCACAGTGAGAACTGTGATGGGCATGTGGTTCTTCCCTTATCAAATGTAAGTCTGTTTGTGCTGTGGACTCGAAGACTTTAACATCTTAAATTATACAGTTTCACTCCAAGGCAGTCAAGGTCTCTTACTCTCTAATGTAGAATATCAGCTTACAAACAAGTTCTCCCTTCACACACATATTGTTCCAGGTTCTGTTTTTCTATATTTTTACAAAACAATTATTTCAAAATAATTTCCAGTTCACCACATTTTTATTCATAAACCAAGTACCTGCTTTCTGTCCCACAACATTCCTGGAACTCCTCTTGGCAAGCTGATGGTTTTCCAGGCTCTAGTTCTTAGCAGGCGCTTGAGGAACCTGAACTTCATTCTTTATTGTTCAAATTTGTACATGCTCTTGTTCTATTTTTTTTATTTCTTTATTGAAATCATGCACTATTGCTTCTGTTTTATGTTTTTCAGCCATGAGGCCTGTGGGATCTTAGCTGTCTGACCAGGGATCGAACCTGCATCTTCTGCATTAGAAGGGGAAGTCTCAACCACTGTACCATCAGGGAAGTCCCCATTCCCTTGTTCTTGAAACACTCCTTCCTCTTAGTTTCTATGACTCTTCCTTTCCTACTAACTGGAAAGTTATAATTACTCCTTTTCTGATATCTAAATTCTGGGTGCTTAGTGGTGAAATTCTATGTTATTTCCCCTCTAATCTGTCCTACAGGCATTCAACTGATTCTATTATTTAAAATAGCAATCAATGACTCCACTTATTTCCCAAGGAAAGGACATGCATTTAGATTATAATAAATAACCAAAGTGCTATTTGTATCTATTACACATGGGAAAATTAGCATATTCAAAAACCATTATTTCCTATTCCTACCTCAAATGTGTTTTCCTATTTCAGTTTCCTTCAACTTAACAAATAGGGCCACCATCCATCTCATTGGCCAAGTCAGAAAGCATTAGCATAATCTTTGATTCTTCTGTTTTTTATTCCCTACACTCAATCCAATGTGAAGTTCAGATATGCTACATAAAAATTATATCTCAAGACAAATATCATATAATATCACTTATGTGTGGAATCTAAAATATGATACAAATGATACAAAATGGTAATAGACTAAGAGACATGGGAACAAATTCATGGTTACCAAAGGGGTAGGAAGGGGAGAGATAAATTAGGATTTGGGGATTAGCAGATACATACTAAAATAAATAAACCAGAACCTACTGCATAGCACAGTGAACTATATTCAGTATCTTGTAATAATCTATAATGGAATCTGAAAAAGGAGATTTATATATAAAAATATACATACAGGGCTTCCCCGGTGGCTCAGATGGTAAGGCGTCTGCCTGCAATGCGGGAGACCCAGGTTCGATCCCTGGGTCTGAAAGATCTTCTTGAGATATAATTTTTATGTAGCATATCTGAACTTCACATTGGATTGAGTGTAGGGAATAAAAAACAGAAGAATCAAAGATTACGCTAATGCTTTCTGACTTGCCAATGAGATGGATGGTGGCACTATTTGCTAAGTTGAAGGAAACTGAAATAGGAAAACACATTTGAGGTAGGAAATAATACTTTTTGAATATGCTAATTTTCCCATGTGTAATAGATACAAATAGCATTTTGGTTATTTATTATCATCTAAATGCATGTCCTTTCTTTGATAAAGATGAGATGTTTGCCAGGTAGAAAATAGAAAAAGGAGATTTATATATAAAAATATACATATATACACATACATATACATATATAAAATAGAATCACTTTGCTATACACCTGAAACTAACACAACATTGTAAAATAACCATACTTCAATAACAAAAGAAAGTCACTTTGATATTATGCAGGAAAAACAATTATATTTCCATTTTAGACAGTGAAAAATGAAATACCTATAATTTGAACTTGCCTAATTAAAGGGTATTTTGGTGGAGAAGGAAGTAGAGGTCTTCTTGTATTTAGATGAATATTCCTGTTTAATAACAAAGTAGCAGGAAGTGAAAAATAGCCCTTTAATTTTCCCTGTATACCTGTTTTTATTTCCTTTCAAGTTTTGATATTTATTCTTTAACACCACCCATTTTTTAATCAAAAACTTTCATAAAGTATACCCTTTTAGAAAAGAAAGTTCATCTGTATTATTATAATTTTTCCTTTTCCCAATTCATTCTTTTTAAAATTTATTCTTCCATTCCTTCTGACATCCTAAATAAAATCAGCACCAAACCAAGCCTTTGCTTTTAGAACCTGTCATTACTTTTTCCAACTGGGTATTAGCCACACCTAGGCACATCTATTATAGTTGTTTAAATTTTTTAAAAAATACATATTAAAGCAGACAGAGGGAAAAATACATTCCCTTCAAATGATTTCTCAGTAATCAAACTGACCATTATTTCAAACTATATTTATACCCAGTGAAATTATCTTTCAAACATCAACATATAATAAATACGGTTTTTAGAAAAAACAGAAAGTGAAAGCATTAATCTCTAAGAATTTTGACAATAAAAGATGTATAAAAGGAGGTTCTCCAGGAAGAGTAACAATAATCTGAGAAGATAGAATAAAATTTTAAAGAAAGAATGAAGTTAAAGCACTAATATATGTATAAACATAAATACATACTAAATACATAATCACTGAGCCAAATAACAGAAATGTCTTTAAAATATTTAAAACAGACTTTAAAATATTTCTTGAAGTTCATTATAATAGTAATGCAAAGATCACAAGAAGGTCATGATATTTAGGTAGAAGGTAATAATAATTTTAAAGATATCTCAAAGAACAGGTCATCTCTATAGTAATCAAAAAATAATCAAAGAATATATAATTAGCAACTTAAAAGAGGAAAAATAAAATAACACAATTAGCAGGCTGAATTAAAAAATAAAAAGCAACTATAGGAAGCTTATACGAGTCACCACTAAAGGTAAGTAAACAGAAAGTTCAACAAAGAATAAGAGAAAGCATTTAAAACATTAGCTAAAGAAAGCAATGCAACTATTTCAATGACAGCCAAAAAGGTCCTGAGTCAATAAAACTTGAGGCAAAGAGAAACATTTCATAGGAATAAAGCATTCAAAGTTGCAGAAAGACACCACAATCCTCACTCTATATATACTTAATACCTTAACTACCAAAATATGTAAAGAAAAATAATGGAAGGAGAAATGGGCAAATTTCCAATCACAAAAACCCCTTAACGCATCTAATTTGATAGGTGATAGAATAGAAGCTGGAGAAGGCAATGGCACCCCACTCCAGTACTCTTGCCTGGAAAATCCCATGGATGGAGGAGCCTGGTGGGCTGCAGTCCATGGGGTCGCTAATAGTCAGACACAACTGAGCAACTTCACTTTCACTTTTCACTTTCATGCACTGGAGAGGGAAATGGCAACCCACTCCAGTGTTCTTGCCTGGAGAATCCCAGGGACGGGGGAGCCTGGTGGGCTGCCGTCTATGGGGTTGCATAGAGTTGGACACGACTAAAGCAACTTAGGAGCAGCAGCAGCAGCAGAATAGAAGCAACTATAAATCAATAAGGCTATTGATTAAATAAGATCAAACCTGCACAATTGACAAACTTGTCCCAGTTGATTATGTATTTATCTTTCATATTACATACACACCATATATACATAAACATATATGTATATACACATATATTTATATATATAAATATACATATAGCTAAAAATAAAGTTGTTAATTGTGTTGGTTATATCTTATTTAATTAATCCATGCATCTATCTGTCTATCTATTCATCTAAAATGTCTTTAAAGTAAGACTGAGTCCACCTAAGGAACATCTTAGCAAATTAATATGCATCACTATTGTAGCTGCTGTGTCTATAAAATTAATGTTAAACTTTCCAAAATCATTGTGGTGTGACTTTTTTTTGACAGCCATGTACATTATGTGTGTAGGCACAATTTTACACATTAAGTCATTTAAAAAGTTAGCTATCTGTATGGTTTCATCAAATGTAGAACATTTTTCTAATTTCAGTTTCTGCCTGTTGCATAGAACAGATCCCAAAATATACAAGATAAAATAATCTCTATGATGCGTTCATTTCCTAGGGCTATCATAACAGATGACCACAAATGGGGTGGGTTAAAAACAACAGAAATGATTCTGTGGTGGAGGCCAGAAGTCTGAATTCAAGCCGTCAGCAGGGCGTGCTCTCACTGAAGGTTCTAGGAGAGGATCTCCTGGCATGTGTTCATTTATGGCAGCCTATCTGCAGTCTCTGCCTCTGTTCTCATATGGTCCCTTTCCAGAGTCTCCTCTCCCTCCTAAATGACATCCCTAGCCATTGAAACAGGGCCTGCAGTGATTCATTCTGGAGATCCTCAGCTCATTACATATGCAGCAGCCCTGCCTCCAAATAAAGTCACATTCTGAGGTCCCAGTTTGTGAGACACATGGGGGACACAATTCAACTCAATATATGTATTTTCTCCATCCATTTTTTCCTTTGATCTATTGTCTCACTGTCTTTAATTTCTCAAGATTATGGTAAGAGAGGTCTCCAAATACCTTAATAAATTGTCTTTCCTCAAGAGATGGGAATACCAGACCACCTGACCTGCCTCTTGAGAAATGTGTATGAGGGTCAGGAAGCAACAGGACATGGAACAACAGACTGGTTCCAAATAGGAAAAGGAGTACATCAAGGCTGTATATTGTCACCCTGCTTATTTAACTTCTATGCATCATGAGAAACGCTGGACTGGAAGAAACACAAGCTGGAATCAAGATTGCCGGGAGAAATATCAATAACCTCAGATATGCAGATGACACCATCCTTATGGCAGAAAGTGAAGAGGAACTCAAAAGCCTCTTGATGAAAGTGAAAGTGGAGAGTGAAAAAGTTGGCTTAAAGCTCAACATTCAGAAAACGAAGATCATGGCATCTGGCCCCATCATTTCATGGGAAATAGATGGGGAAACAGTGGAAACAGTGTCAGACTTTATTTTTGGGGGCTCCAAAATCACTGCAGATGGTGACTGCAGCCATGAAATTAAAGGATGCTTACTCCTTGGAAGGAAAGTTATGACCAACCTAGACAGCATATTGAAAATCAGAGACATTACTTTGCCAAAAGGTCCGTCTAGTCAAGGCTATGGTTTTTCCTGTGATCATGTATGGATGTGAGAGTTTGACTGTGAAGAAGTCTGAGCGCCGAAGAATTGATGCTTTTGAACTGTGGTGTTGGAGAAGACTCTTGAGAGTCCCTTGGACTGCAAGGAGATCCAACCAGTCCATCCTAAAGGAGATCAATCCTGGGTGTTCATTGGAAGGACTGATGCTGAAGCTGAAACTCCAATACTTTGGCCACCTCATGCGAAGAGTTGACTCATTGGAAAAGACTCTGATGCTCGGAGGGATTGGGGGCAGAAGGAGAAGGGGACAGAGGATGAGATGGCTGGATGGCATCACTGACTTGATGGACGTGAGTCTAAGTGAACTCCGGGAGTTGGTGATGGACAGGGAGGACTGGCATGCTGCGATTCATGGGGTCGCAGAGTCGGACACAACTGAGCAACTCAACTGAACTGAAAGCACAAAGAAACCAAGAGGTGGGTGCTATCGTAAAGTAATCCAGCTACTGGGTCCACCTTAGGATATGTTTTCCTTAAACAGAATTACCATCAACATATGGCTAATAGTTATTGAAATAAAGTAGTCCATTGTTCAAACCCAAAGCCTCTTAAATGCACAGGGCCATAAACTTCCCTCAGTATAAGCTTACCAAATATAATCTTAAAGTGGATCCCTATCTATGGAAGTCTGTGATAATTAAATAAGGCAAAACAATAAGCTTGTTAACACAACAAAAGAGACCTAGTAGGCAGTCATATGATGTCGTCTATTGCCACCTGACTCACCAGATGGATGTCAAAGTGACACGTCACGCAGTGTCAATAGTGCAGCTTGTTTTGTGAGCTCAGGCAGGTGAACCTAATGATGCAGAGAGGTCTGATTTCCACAGTCAGAGATGGATATAGAGAGGGTAAGAGGCAGGGGTCTCCAAACGGAGGAAATAGGCTCCAAGTGCCAGACATGTTTTTTCCTCTTTCTTAAGCGGCAGGAGGAAACAAACTAGTGATATATTTTTTTCCCCTTCTCTATACAAATTTAAAAAGAGATTTCTCTTAAAATACTGTGTTGCCTTAATGACACCTGGTTCCATCTGAGCTTAATTTTTCTCAAATCTTGAGTTAACCAATGCTTTTTTTTTTATAGAAATGTTTGTCTTAAGCTATGTTAATGTACTTTCTATGCATTTACCCCAAACTCTGTCTTCAAGTAGCTTCAGCCTAATGGCTCTGAAGAGACTTGACAAACCAGTATGTTATACTCAGACATTTTTCTCCTAATCTATGTAAATGAAACTATTTGTATGGTAATCTGCCTTTCTACAAGATTCAAGTCAATCATTTCATGGCCTGGGGTGACTCCTCTGGTGCCAAGATTATCCCGAAATACATCTTGCAGGTGAGGGGCCTGGAGCCATTCTCTGAGTTTAAAGACATTCCTTTCTTTCATTAACAGGCTGCTGCTGCTGCTGCTGCTGAGTCGCTTCAGTCGTGTCCAACTCTGTGTGACCCCATAGACAGCAGCCCACCAGGCTCCCCCATCCCTGGGATTCTCCAGGCAAAAGTACTGGTGTGGGTCACCATTGCCTTCTCCTTAACAGACTGCTAATGACTATATAACATCCAGCTAAAAACTAGCAGGCGGGTATTCTTTCTGCTCCCTTCTGATGTCTATGTCAGAAACTTTCTCTATCTCCTTTATACTTTAATAAAACTTTACTACACAAAGCTCTGAGTGATCAAGCCTCATCTCTGGCCCCAGATTGAATCCTTCTCCTCCAGAGGCCAAGAATCCCAGCTTGTTTCATGGTTCAGCAACAACCTTTCAGTATTAAGCTTCGATGACTCCTTTTGACAAAGCAGAGAAGCCTGGATAAGTTGTTGATCATCCCCAACAGAACACAGAGGCTAAATCTTTGACTCCCTGTTCTGTTTTATTTATTCTTGTAGTTATTTAACTTAACAAATAGTACTTCAGTTTTACAGACTGTATTTCTGAGTAAAAATTGGAGGTTTCAAAGTGCACTACTAAAGACATCCACATGTCGTCCTCCACAGAATTCTCAAACCAAATCATGCCTCATCAGCTAAGTGTCTGTTGCTAACAAGCGATTTTTTTGTTTAATAAACCTCACAATTTAATCAGATCCCAAACAATGTACCATATGTTATCTGTAACTCCAGGAAAAAAATAATGATGTCATTTCTCTTACTTTGAGAATTTAGAACTTAAATATATTTGTCTAGGTTGTCTAATATTGAAAAATGAATTTCAGTCTCTAGCTGAGGTTCCTCTGCTGTTATAAATACCTGTCTAGGTATTTATATTTATAAATAACTGTCTAGATGTATCCTTTACTCTTAGCATCTTAGGAAAGTCGGACATTAAAGCCAGTTTGAAATCCACAGAATAAAATACTTTTAACTCCATATGCCGCAAAACAAATATTCATCCTGCATTCAGATTGTTGTAGCCACGCGTTCCAGGAAACAAACTCACTCAGAAGGACAATGCAGATAGTGGAGTGCAGTTTATTATACCGGCGGACCCAAGGCAGAGTCTCCTCTTAGCCAAGTATACCCTAAGTGTACTTACCCAAACCCACCTCCCCAAATTCCTTGAAACCAGTCTGAGCAAAGGAAAAGAAAGATACAGCCAAAGATAACCCGTGATTCGTATGCTTTAGGCCTAGGTAGTTAACAGTGGACAATTATCAATAGGCCTGTGGTCACACCCCAATAAGCATAATAGAATTTATGATTCTATTCAGTTACACAGATAATTAGGGTATTCTTTTAGGTGATGGAGAGTCTAGGTATGAGCCCTGGGGCTCTTCCATCGGGGTGGGGGTGGGGGTCTGGTTTTCCAGTTGGTATGTTGTTTCCGTAGATACTGGGCATATAGGTCCAAGTCCATAGTCCAGCCCAAGATGAAGTCCTGCTTTCAAGATGGAGCCTATTCTGTTTCCTCCTTCATTCCCCACTCTTGATGCTCTTAACTCATAGTATGAGCATCATTCATAGGTATATATTGCACCCTAGCTCTCCAACCGCCAATTTGGGAGAATGACACCAACCTTTGGGTTACAAAGTTCATAATACATTGTAAAATGCAGAGTCCACAAAGCAGAACTATCAAGGCAACTATAACAATGGTAAATATAGTTTTCCACCAATCATCCTTCACCCAAGATAGGACCAAAGTTCAAAAAGGAATATTATCATCAGACATAGCTTTTACCTGACCTTTCATGTTATATAGGGTGGCTGATATGTTGCCAGATAAATCAGGAATATATACACAATATTCAACTTTAATTATAGCACAGGTCCCTCCTTGTGCTGAAACTATGGTTAGTCTCAACATGATACCAGCAAGTCCTTGTAGCAGCAGTTGATTGTAGAGCTTCATCTCTTTTTCTTCTTTAAGATGATCTTGGTTTCATGGGGATCAGTGGGGTCCTTTTGCATAGTCCACCTGGCATCCTCCGGGTCTGAGTGGTATGCTCTCTACACCCTCACATGGTAGATCCAGGAAGTGACACTTGCAACTTTAACTGCTGTTCAGTTCAGTTCAGTTCAGTCACTCAGTCGTGTCTGACTCTTTGTGACCCCATGAATTGCAGCACGCCAGGCCTCCCTGTCCATCACCAACTCCCAGAGTTTACTCAAACTCATGTCCATCGAGTTGGTGATGCCATCCAGCCATCTCATCTTCTGTCTTCCCCTTCTCCTCCTGTCCCCAATCCCTCCCAGCATCAGGGTCTTTTCCAATGAGTCAACTGTTCACATGAGGTGGCCAAACTATTGGAGTTTCATCTTTAGCATCTGTACTTCCAAAGAACACCCAGAACTGATCTCCTTTAAAATGGACTGGTTGGATCTCCTTGCAGTCCAAGGGACTCTCAAGAGTCTTTTCCAACACTACAGTTCAAAAGCATCAATTCTTCGGTGTTCAGCTTTCTTCACAGTCCAACTCTCACATCCATACATGACCACTGGAAAAACCATAGCCTTGACTGCTGCTACTGCTAAGTCACTTCAGTCGTGTCCGACTCTGTGCAACCCCATAGACAGCAGCCAACCAGGCTCCACCGTCCCTGGGATTCTCCAGGCAAGAACACTGGAGTGGGTTGCCATTTCCTTCTCCAATGCATGAAAGTGAAAAGTGAAAGTCAAGTCGCTCAGTCGTGTCTGACTCTTAGCGACCCCATGGACTGCAACTCACCAGGCTCCTCCATCCATGGGATTTTCCAGGCAAGAGTAATGGAATGGGGTGCCATTGCCTTCTCCCATAGCCTTGACTAGACGGACCTTTGTTGGCAGTAGGGGTGGTTAGAACAACAGTATATGGACTCTTCTAGTGAGGAGCCAAGGAGTTGTGTTTCTAGTCCTTGACGCACACCTGATCACCAGGCACAAATTCGTGAATCTGTTCCCCAAGGGGGAATAGCACACTTTCTTGTACAAACTTAGTTACCTGATTTATTACCCTACCCAGTTGTTCCATCTGCTGTGAAATCTCATCCCCCCTTTACCTGAGGCAACTTTGTTGACACCTCTTTTATTATGGGAGGGGATCTCCCATATACAGTTTCATATGGTGAATAGCCATGGGACCATGGGGTCATCCTGAGTCTTAGCAGGGCCATCGGAAGCAAGTACATCCAGGAGCAATCAGTCTCTATGATCCATTTGGAGAGTGTCTCGTTAAGTGTCCGGTTGGTTTGTCCCACCATCCCAGAACTCTGGGGCCTATATGCAGTGTGTAGTTTCCACTTGATATTTAGAGTTTACATACCTGTTGAATTAAGTCGGCTACTAGGGCTGGGTCGTTGTCTGATCCTATACTGGTTGGGAACCTGAATCTGGGGATTATTTCTTGAAGCAGACATCGAGCCACTTCATTTGCTTTTTCATTTCAAGTGGGGAAGGCCTCCATCCATCCTGAGAAGGTACATACCATGACCAGTAAATAACAATAGTGTCTGCAGGGTTTCATCTCAGTAAAGTCCACTTCTAAATGTTCAAAGGGTAGAATGCCTTTTAACTGTATTCCTGGAGGTTTTTGTTTATGTCCAGGGGCAGCATTGACCTGTGAGCAACCAGAACAGTTCCAGGATTCCATTCTACATAAGGAGGAAAGTCGTAAAATTAAGAAATATTTTTTAATTAATTCTTCCATTCTGTCATGTCCCAAGTGAGTTTTCTGGTGTAACTGAGATACCAGTGTGGGGGCTAATGCCTTGGTACCAGTAACCTGCCATTCAGCAGTTCCCATCAACCTTTTTCATTTTTGTGGCCCTTTCTGCTTCAGCCAGCTGGTCTTGGGCCGGGGTATACTGTGGGAGAGTCAGAGTTAACTCAGGCATTTTTGAGAGTACAAAGGTTTTAATAGATCTCCCACCAGCAGCCCCAAATTTCTCAGCCGTATGTTTTGCAGCTTTATCTGCTAGTCAGTTCCCCCATGTTTGTGGGGTGTCTTCCTTTTGGTGACCCCAACAATACATCACTGCTATCTTTTCAGGTTCCAATACAGCATCTAATAGAGTCAAGATTTCTTCTTTGTTTTCAATATCTTTTTCACTAGATGTCAAAAGGCTTTTCTCCTTATACAGAGCCCCTTGTACATGTAGTGTGGCAAAAGCATATCTGGAGTCTGTGTAAATGTTTGTCTTCTTACTTTTTGATAGCTGGAGGGCCCAGATTAGAGTATATAGTTCAGCCCATTGAGCAGACTGGTGTGATGGCAGAGAGCTAGCCTCAATGATGGTTTCTTCCATGACTACTGCATATCCTGACAGTCACTATCCTTGTTTCACCAGGCTGGTGCCATTGGTGTACAGGACCAAATCTGGGTCAGGGATTGGCTGGTCTCTCAAGTCAGGTCTTCTGGCATAAACTTCTAGGATTTCCTTGCAATCATGTGAGGGCCCACCTTCTCCCACAGGAAAGAGAGTGGCCAGCTTCAAGGCCTGACAAGGCTCAATAGTAACATGGGGGTTCTCACATAACAGTCCCTGGTATTGAGTAATCCAGGATGTCGACAGCCATTTAGGGAGGGTCCCCTCACAAGAGAGTGTTGACCTCATGCAGGATTTTTACAATCAAATCTTGGCCCAAAGTCAGCTTGGTTGCCTCCCGGACCAGTAAGGCAACCACAGCAACTGCCCACCATCCTGACCACCCAGTGGAAACATTGTCCAGCTGATTCGAAAGATAAGCCACTGGTCTGTCCCATGTTCCCATTGTCTGGGACAACACTCCCATAGCCACCTTGTCCTTTTCAGTCACGTAAACAGTAAATGGCTTAGCAAGGTCTGGCAGGCCCAAGGCAAGTGCTGATGTAATTGTACTGGGTTTGAGTTCTAGTACCACTGGGACCTGTTGTTTTGCAAGCCCGGGGGTGTTGTCTTCCACCCAGATCTCAGGGAATTGCTGAGTTAACTCTCTCTCTCTGTTTAGCCAGTCCGGTTTCCCTTCTGGGAGATCATGCAACCTTCATTCATCTCGAGGGGTTACTGAGAGGGAGAGTAAATAGGTGGTTGTGCCCACTCAAAGAATGGATGTTTCATTGGTGGGGGGGGAGGTCATTTGTGCCCCCCAATTTAGACAGCAAGTCTCTTCCCAACAAAGTTACTGGACATTCAGGGATATAAAAATTCATGAGTCACTTGGTGTCCCCCTCATCTGACATTTTTGGGGTAGGCTTGAGACACAAAGCCTGCATTTATCGCCATCTGAGACCCAGAGGCCTATGGATCTATTGATGTATTAAGTCTGTAGGCTTTGCACAGTCTTTCATAGAACTCAGAGGGTGATTCAGTTTCCCTTCGAATCACTTCAGAGGGTTTTGCCATATTCATAGGTTTTTGGGCCCCCCTCTTGAGGCCTTGTAAAATAACTGCCCATTATCTCTCCAAGTGGTCCCTGCCTTCTTCTGTTTTACAATCCCAATTGGGCCTCTCAACCGGGGTGGCTAGTTCTGCCCACCGAGGCAAGTTTGCAGTATCCCAGATGCCATTTCTCTTAACCATTTTCTGGCCTCAGTTAGGATCCTGTATCTTTCCTCAGTGCTGAAAAAGGAGGCTAGTAGTTGGATTATGTCACCCCATGTAGGGCAGTGGGTTTGAAAAATAGTCTCCATTAGCCTAATCATGGCTTGTGGCTCCCCCAAGTATGGTGGAGTGTGTGTCTGCCAGTTTAATACATCCGTGGAGGAAAATGGCTGGTAATAATAAGCTACAGGGGGTTGATGGTAGTGCCCACATGCGTCCTGAACTGGACCTGTTGTAGCTCTCTGAGGGGCATCTGTAGTGGGTTCTTTCCCCCTGATCCTTGGAGGAGTGCAGCCTCTGTGTAATTCCTGTTTTCTTCCCCCTTCCTATCAGTACTCACCGGGAGAAGTGGATACAACCTAGGAGGTCCGGCTGAGGTGGAATCCTGGGGGTGTTGACCAGAGGTCCCCATCACTGGGATTGGAGCCTGCCGAAATGGTGGCTCTACGAACTCAGGGAAAGCTGGCAGAGGCACAGCAGCTGCTGCAGGAACTTCACCTGGCCCTGGATCGGGCATTAAGGCGGCCTCTGGTCCTGGTGGAGCACTGGGTGGCAGAGGCTTCATTATCCAGTATGCGGGACAGGGGAGGTCATCCCCGTCCAAATCCTGTAGAATTTCCTTTTATATCATCAGTCAATTTTTGTGCCATTAATATTTTTCCCTTTCCCTTCTGGATACAGAACCTTGTCCAAGTAGGAGGGTCTTGAGCTAACCCTAGCCGTGGGTTGGTATATGGATATTGATCCAGGTGTCCTGGCTCTCCTGTGACTACTGTATAGACTGCTTCCACTATTTGTAAGTTCATGGTGTCCTCTGGTGGCCGTCATACTCCCATAGGGGCCATTCGACTTCACAGAGTCTGTGGAGGTGGCTAGGTGTCATCTTCACCCCATAGTCTCCTCCAAATCCCTTCTTTAAATTTTTAATCATGCACTCCAATACAGTTGCCTTAGATTCACTTCCCCCCATCTTGCTTACCTTCTCAGACCTTCTTCTACTTTTCCTTTCCATTCTGTCTACAAAGTTCTTGGTACCCTATGCACTTCTGATATTTCCACTCAATGAAACACTTACATTGCCATTCTGCCTCCTTAATAATTGGGGTGAGAAGAGCCTTACCTGCCAGATCCCAGAAGGAGAAGGGGGATCATCATGTCTTTACCTGCCAGTTGGCATGGCTGAACCAGAACATCACATAGTCCAAGACTGTTTCTCCCTTAACTTTTAAAGTCCATTCTGCCTTGGTGGGTTTGATCAGGTGTGGATGAAAACACAGATACATTAAATATCCCACATCCGAGGCCATCTCCAGAAAAGCCAATTTGTACTCACTTATGTATCTCCCACCTTCTATCCTGACAATTCCAATGGGGTCAAGAGTTTCACACCAGATGGGACACCTCCTTGGGGAGGGCAGAATACGAGCATACAAAGACCAAGTTTCTTCTCTTAACAATCCCCTGGCGATTGCTTGGTAATAATTTCCCCTAAGACAGCATGGACACCACCTCCTAAATGACCTTCACAAATTCCCTTCCTAAGCCCTAATAGGCTCGTCGACCTGTGGACCAAGCAATCACCGCCTGTCTATTCCAGGCTCCTGTGGGTCCCCGCTCCTTCTAATCCCTCCCGGGGGCGGGGGGGGGTGGGTGATCAGGCCCCCTCTTCTACCCTGCCGGGTGCGTTCCTCCTCACCTGAGCTCTCAGTTACCCACCTGCCATCCACTACCCACTAATGTGAAAGGTCCAAGCATTGAGAAACAGAATCCTTCCAGAAGGGCGAGGCGCCTTCCTCCCTCTGGAAGATTCAAGCCGCAAGGCTTCTGAGTAGTCCCAAATGGAACTTGTCTCCTCAAAGTGAAGAGTTTTCCAGCCAACCCACCAAATGTTGTAGCCACGCGTTCCAGGAAACAAACTCCCTATAGTAGAGTGCAGTTTATTATACCAGCGGGCCCAAGGCAGAGTCTCATCTTAGCCAAGGACCCCAACCAATTTTTGTGAAAACCTTATATACCCTAAGTGTACGTGCCCAAATCCACCTCCCCAAATTCCCTGAAACTAGTCTGAACAAAGGAAAAGAAAGATACAGTCAAAGATAACCCGTGATTCACATGCCTTAAGCCTAGGTAGTTAACAGTGGACAATTATCAATAGGCCTGTGGTCATACCCCAATAAGCATAATAGAATTTATGATTCTATTCTGTTACACAGATAATTAGGGTATTCTTTTAGGCTAGGAGAGTCTAGGTAGGAGCCCTGGGGCTCTTCCATCGGGGTGGGGGTGGGGGGTGGGGAGGTGGCGGGTGGTTTTCCAGTTGGTGTGTTGTTTCCATGGATACTGAGCATAGAGCTCAGAGTCCATAGTCCAGCCCAAGCTGGAGTCCTGCTTTCAAGACTGAGCCTGTTCTATCTGCTTCCTCCTTCAAGATCACTAGTATCACACACAAACATGTTTCCCATTCTCCTTCTGTGACACACGACTCAGAATCAGCCCAGATTCCCCATCAGAATGTCGTCTTCTAGCGTGGCATCTTGCCCTTTTCAGCTGTGGTGCACGCTGTGCCTTTATTTGCTTCTAAGAAACATAAAAAAAATGTGTTCCACAGAGTAAATATAATAATTATTTACAAACTCTCCCCTAAAGAAACTGAAACCTCATTTTAAGAAAAGTATCAATTAAGTATTAGATTGGTGTAAAGTTTTCTGTAATTTTTTGTTTCATATTTTTTTCTTAAAATATGACCCCATATTCTTGTGGAAATGAATATTTGGAAAATGTGGAAATACATTTTCTAAATGAAAATATATTTGACCCACTCACATGGATATTTTTATAAATTATTTGTATCTTTCATCTGCATCTGTCTTATCACTCCTTCCAAGTTGCAAACATTTAAAAAAAATAGACATAATATATACAATATAGTATAAATATGTTGCAAATATAATATGTATACAGCATATTATATAAAACACATACCTAAATATATCTATCTATATATACATACATAAGTCCTTAAGCAACTGTTTACAGCCTAAAATCTATTTTATATAGATATAATTATAAAATGATACTAAATAGTATACTACTTATATAATAATAAGTATATTTATAGGTATAGTGAAGGAAAGTTATGACCAACCTGCTGCTGCTAAGTCACTTCAGTCGTGTCCAACTCTGTGTGACCCCATAGACGGCAGCCCACCAGGCTCCCCTGTCTCTGGGATTCTCCAGGCAAGAACACTGGAGTGGGTTGCCATTTCCTTCTCCATATGACCAACCTAGATAGCATATTAAAAAGCAGAGACATTTACTTTGCCAACAAAGGTCCATCTAGTCCAGGCTATGGTTTTTCCAGTAGTCATGTATGGATGTGAGAGTTGGACTGTGAAGAAGGCTGAGCACCAAAGAATTGATGC
>NW_011494888.1:1245169-1245335 GCF_000754665.1 Bison bison bison
AAGGAGATCCAACCAGTCCATTCTGAAGGAGATCAGCCCTGGGATTTCTTTGGAAGGAATGATGCTAAAGCTGAAACTCTGGTACTCTGGCCACCTGATGCAAAGAGTTGACTTATTGGAAAAGACTCTGATGCTGGGAGGGATTGGGGGCAGAAGGAGAAGGGGA
>NW_011494888.1:1245435-1246550 GCF_000754665.1 Bison bison bison
GATGCCATGATCTTAGTTTTCTGAATGTTGAGCTTTAAGCCAACTTTTTCACTCTCCTCTTTCACCTCCATCAAGAGGCTCTTTAGTTCTTTGCTTTCTGCCATAAGGGTGGTGTCATATGTGTATCTGATATTATTGACATTTCTCCTGGCAATCTTGATTTCAGCTTGTGATTCATCTAGCCCTGCATTTCAAATGAGGTATACTGCATGTAAATTAAATAAGCAGGGTGACAAATACAGCCTTGACATACTCCTTTCCTGATTTGGAACCATTGTGTTGTTTCATGTCCAGTTCTAACTGTTGCTTCCTGACCTGCATATAGATTTCTCAGGAGGCAGGTCAGGCGGTCTGGTATCCTCATTTCTTTGAGAATTTTCCACAGTTTGTTGTGATTGACACAAAGGCTTTGGTGTAGTTAATAAAGCAGAAGTAGATGTTTCTCTGGAATTTTCTTGCCTTTTTAATGATCCAACAGATGCTGGCAATTTGATCTCTGGTTCCTCTGGCTTTTCTAAATCCACCTTAAACATCTGGAAGTCCATGGTTCATGTACTGTTAAAGCTTCACTTGGAGAATTTTGAGCATTTCTTTCCTAGCATGTGAGATGAGTGCAGTTGTGCGGTATTTTGAACATTCTTTGGCATTGCCTTTTTTTGAGATTGAAATGAAAACTGACCTTTTCCAGTCCTGTGGCCACTGCTGAGTTTTCCAAATTTGCTGCATATTGAGTTCAGCACTTTCACAGCATCATCTTTTAGGATTTGAAATAGCTCAACTGGAATTCCATCACCTCCACTAGCATTGTTCATAGTGATGTTTCATAAGGCCCACTTTACTTTGCACTCCAGGATGTCTGGCTCCAGGTAAGTGATCACATTATCATGGTTATCTGGGTCATGAAGACCTTTTTTTTTGTATAGTTCTTGTGTGTGTATTTGCCATTAAGAAGACTTAATATCTTTTGCTTCTGTTAGGCCCATACCACTTATGTCTTTTATTGTGCCCATAATTGCATGGAATGTTCCCTTGGTATCTCTGATCTTCTTGAAGAGATCTCTGGTCTTGCCCATTCTATTATTTTTTTTTTTTTTTGCTATTTCTTTGCATTGCTC
>NW_011494888.1:1246650-1249055 GCF_000754665.1 Bison bison bison
ATTGATGCTTTTGAACTGTGGTGTTGGAGAAGACTCTTGAGGGTCCCTTGGACTGCAAGGAGATCCAACCAGTCCATTCTGAAGGAGATCAGCCCTGGGATTTCTTTGGAAGGAATGATGCTAAAGCTGAAACTCTGGTACTCTGGCCACCTCATGCAAAGAGTTGACTTATTGGAAAAGACTCTGATGCTGGGAGGGATTGGGGGCAGAAGGAGAAGGGGACGACAGAGAATGGGATGGCTGGATGGCATCACTGACTCGATCGAGGTGAGTTTGAGTGAACTCCGGGAGTTGGTGTGCTGCAATTCATGGGGTTGCAAAGAGTCGGACACGACTGAGTGACTGAACTGAACTGAACTGACATATAGTATAGAGAAACCCACACATATATTCTGGTTTTCCCCACATAATATCATCGATGTCAAATGTATACAACAAATAAATGTATATAACAATGTATAAAGCAAAATATTTCTAAAAGTATATAGATGATTTTTTCGACTGCTGCTGAAAATATTTTATAATTTTCATATCTTCTTACTGATACTTAATGGAAATTACTAGAAAAAAAGTACTTTGAAGTTTTATTTTCTGAAGCAATAAAGATGCGCTTTTTTAGGTTATATAGTATTGTTATAATTAGTTTATTTTTTTTTTAGAACATACAGAATAAACACAAATAATCTCTTCTTTAGTAATAGCTAGATTAAATCAGAAATTTGGCCTTTATCTGAATGAATTGTTATAGTCTTTTGAAGTAAGGTTTCAAATGGCCCTCCAAAGACAGCTCTGTTTTTCATGTGGCTATTTTAGTGAAAAAATTCCAACAGAAATGTATAAGACTGACTATTCCACAGGAGCAGATTACCACATCCCAAAGCCTGGCCCTGTTGTACCTTCTGTGTGGTCTGGAGTGAACAATTTAACTTCTGCCTTACTTTCATCACCCTTTACTTTCATCGCCTTTATAACTGAGATAATATTGATATCTTCCTTGTAGAGAATGTTTTAGATTACTTAATGAGTTAAACACATAAAAAGCCTAGGAAACTTTCTGATAAATTATGATCCTAATTCATGTAATAATGGGAAGCAGTCTTTCAATATTTCATTGCTGAAAAACTGAAGTTATTCTAAATGAGTAGCTTTTAGATTCAGGCACAGAATATTACTGGCAGGGTAGTTCTAAACTCCACATGTATCAGATGGTAAAGCAGATATTAGACCTTCTAGGTAACTGCAGGTAATAAAGTACAGCAAGAACCAAAGTTTCTTATAGTAAATTAAAGATGCTTCAAATTCTTTACTACTTTAAGAGATATTATTCACTCTCTTTGAGTCTAGTTTGACTGACCTGGGTGATTGCTTAAGGAAAAGAATGTGACTGAAATGAATTTCTCAGACTTCTTCAGCTAGACTTAGGATGTACAGCTTCTACACATCCTATAGAATGGGGGGAAATATTTGTAGATGATGCAACAAGTGAGGACTTAATTTCCAAAATATGTACAAGCTCATAAAACTCAACAATGGAAAAAGAGATCACCCAATGGAAAAAGGGGAAGAAGACTTAAACAGACATTTCTCCAAAGAAGACATAGAGGTGGCAAAGAGGGACATGTAAAGATCCTCCGAATTGCTATTTAGTTCACTTCAGGTGCTCAGTCAGGCCCAACTCTCTGTGACTCCATGGACTGCAGCACACCAAGGCTTCCCTATCTTTCACCAACTCCTGGAGCTTGCTCAGACTCATGTCCATCAAGTTGGTGATCCCATCCAACCATCTTATCCTCTGTTGTCCCCTTCTCCTCCTGCCTTCAATCTTTCCCAACATCAGGGTTTTTTCCAATGAGTCAGTTCTACACATCAGTGGCCAAAGTATTGGAGTTTCAGCATTAGTCCTTCCAATGAATATTCAGGACTGATTTCTTTTAGGATGGACTAGTTTGATCTCCTTGCAGTCCAAGGGACACTCAAGGGTCTCCTCCAATACCACAGTTTAAAAGCATCAATTCTTCGGTGCTCAGCTTTCTTTATAGTCCAACTCTCACATCCATAAAGGATTATTGGAAAAACTATCACTTTGACTAGATGGACCTCAGTTGGCAAAGTAATGTCTCTGCTGTCTAATTTGCTGTCTAGTTTGGTCATAGCTTTTCTTCCAAGAGAAAACATCTTTTAATTTCATGGCTGTAGCCACCATCTGCAGTGATTTTGGAGCCCAATAAGATAAAGTCTCTCACTGGTTCCATTGTTTCCCCATCTATTTGCCATGAAGTTATGGGACCAGATGCCATGATCTTAGTTTTCTGAATGTTGAGCTTTAAGCCAACTTTTTCACTCTCCTCTTTCACCTCCATCAAGAGGCTCTTTAGTTCTTTGCTTTCTGCCATAAGGGTGGTGTC
>NW_011494888.1:1249155-1256134 GCF_000754665.1 Bison bison bison
GGTAAGTGATCACATTATCATGGTTATCTGGGTCATGAAGACCTTTTTTTTTGTATAGTTCTTGTGTGTATATTTGCCATTAAGAAGACTTAATATCTTTTGCTTCTGTTAGGCCCATACCACTTGTGTCCTTTATTGTGCCCATAATTGCATGAAATGTTCCCTTGGTATCTCTGATTTTCTTGAAGAGATCTCTGGTCTTGCCCATTCTATTATTATTATTATTTTTTTTTTTTTTTTGCTATTTCTTTGCATTGCTCACTGAAGAAGGCTTTTTTATCTCTCCTTGCTATTCTTTGGAACTCTGCATTCCTTTTCTCCTTTGCTTTTCTTTTACTTCTCTTCTCCTCTCAGCTATTTGTAAGGCCTCCTTAGACAACCATTTTGCCTTTTTGTATTTGTTTTTCTTAGGGATGGTCTTTTTTTTTTTTTCATTTTATTATTATTATTATTAATTTTTTTTTTTTTTTTTTTTACTTTACAATATTGTACTGGTTTTGCCATACATCAACATGCATCTGCCATGGGTGTACACGTGTTCCCCATCCTGAACCCCCTCCCACCTTCCTCCCCATACCATCCCTCTGGGTCATCCCAATGCACCATCCCCAAGCTTCCTGTATCCTGCTTGGGAATGGTCTTGATCGCTGCCTCCTGTACAATATCAAAAACTTCCGTCCATAGTTCTTCAGGAACTCTGTCTATCAAATCTAATCCCTCAAATCTATTTGTCACTTCAACTGTATAATCATAAGGGATTTGATGTAGGTCATACATCAGTGGTCTGGTGGTTTTCCCTACTTTCCTCAATTTAAGCTTGAATTTGGCAATCAGGAGTTCATGATTTAAGCCACAGTCAGCTCCTGGTCTTGTTTTTGCTGACAGTTTAGAGCTAAGAGCCATCTTTGGCTGCAAAGAATATAGTCTGATTTTTGTATTGACCATGTGGTGGTGTTCATGTGTAGAGTAATCTCTACGTGTTGTTGGAAGAGGGTGTTTGCTATGACCAGTGTGTTCTCTTGGCAAAACTCTGTTAGCCTTTGCCCTGCTTCATTTTACACTTTAAGGCCAAACTTGCCTGTTACTCCAGGTATCTCTTGACTTCCTACTTTGCATTCCAGTCCCCTATAATGAAACAGACATCTTTTGGGGGTGTTAGTTCTAAAAGATCTTGTAGGCCTTCATAGAACCATTCAACGTCAGCTTCTTCAGCATTACTGGTCAGGGCATAGACTTGGGTTACTCTGATATTGAATGGTTTGCCTTAGAAATGAACAGAGATCATTCTGTCATTTTTGAGATTTCACCCAAGTACTGCATTTCTGACACTTTTGTCGACCTATTAGGGATACTCCATTTCTTCTAAGGGATTCCTGCCCACAGTCGTAGATATAATGGTCATCTGAGTTAAATTCACCCATTCCAGTCCATTTTAGTTCACTGATCCTTAAAATGTCAATGTTCACTCTTGCCATCTCCTGTTTGACCACTTCCAATTTACTTTGATTCATGGACCTCACATTCTAGGTTCCTATGCAATACTGCTCTTTACAGCATTGGACTTTACTTCCAATATACTACTGGAGAAGAGCTATGACCAACCTAGACAGCATATTAAAAAGCAGAGAATTACTTGCCAACAATGGTCTGTCTAGTCAAAGCTATGGTTTTTCCAGTTGTCATGTATGGATGTGAGAGTTGGACTATAAAGAAAGCTGAACACTGAAGGATTGATGCTTTTGAACTGTGGTGTTGGAAAAGACTCTTGAGAGTCCCTTGGACTGCAAGGAGACCCAAGCCGTCCATCCTAAATGAAATCAGTCCTGAATATTCATTGGAAGGCCTGATGCTGAAGCTGTAACTCCAATATTTGGCCACCTGATGTGAAGAACTTACTCTTTGGAAAAGACCCTGATGCTGGAAAAGATTGAAGGCGGGAGGAGAAGGGCACGACAGAGGTGATGGTTGGATGGCATCACCAACTCAATGGACATGAGTTTGAGTAAACTCCAGGAGTTGGTGATGGACAGGGAGGTCTGGTGTGCTGCAGTCCATGGGGTCGCAAAGACTCAGATATGACTGAGTGACTGAACTGAACCTTGATTGGTGGACCTAACAATCCAGGTTCCTATGCAATATTGGTCTTTACAGCATTGGACTTTACTTCCACCACCAATCACTTTTACAACTGGGTGTTATTTTGCTTTGACTCTATCTGTTCATTCTTCCTAATGTTATTTCTCTACTGTTCTCTAGCAGTATATCAGGCACCTACTGACCTGGGGAGTTCATCTTTCAGTGTCCTATCTTTTTGCCTTTTCATAATGTTCAGTGGGTTCTCAATACAAGAATACTGAAGTGCTAATTATTAGAGAAATACAAATCAAATCTACAATGAGGTACCACCACTGGTCAGAATGCTCATCTACAAATAACAAATTCTGGAGAGGGCATAGAGAAAAGGTAATGCTCCTACACTTTTGGTAGGAATGTAAATTGATAAAGCCACTAAAGAGAACAGTATGGAAGTTCCTCAAAAAATTAAAAATAGAGTTGCTATATCATCCATCAATCCCACTACTAGGCATATATCTGGACAAAATACAGTCACCATTATGTTCATGACAATACTGTTTACATGAGCTGAAACATGGAAACAACCTAAATGTCCATCAACAGATGAATTGATAAAGAAGATGTGGTACACACACATACACCCACAATGGATACTAATCAGCCATCAGAAAGAACAAAATTATGCCATGGATGCAACTGAAGATTATCATGGTAAGTGAAGTATGTCTGACAGAGAAAGACAAATATATGATATCACTTATATATAGAAACTATCCACCATCAATGCAAGAGACCCGGGTTTGATCCCTGTGTTGGGAAGATCCCCTGGAGAAGGTCATGACAACCCACTCCATTATTCTTGACCAGAGAATCCCCATGAACAGTGGAGCCTGGTGGGCTACAATCCATGGGGTCGCAAAAGATCAGACATGACCAAGTGACTAAACACATATCAGACAGAAACAGACTCACAGACAGAGAACAGATTTGTGGTGGCCAAGGGGGAGGCAGATGGGGGAAGGATAGATTGGGAGGTCGGGGTTAGCAGATACAAACTATTGTACATAGAACTGATAAACAAGATCCTATTGTATAGTACAGAGAGCTATATTCAATACACCGTAATAAACTATACTGAAAAAGAAAAACAAAAACCTGTCATTCAAGAGAGGGACCCGGTCTATGAGTAGGTCTCTGGTGCTTAGAAACAGCCTTCTATTTCCCTGGGTCTTATGCCCAGGGGTGTACCTGGCCCTGCCAGCTATTTGTTAGTAAAATATCTAGATATGAACAGATAATGTTAGTTACTATTATACCTTTAAGTCTATTTTGTTACTATATGAACTCATTTAAATCTAACAACATGTATTTTGTAACTTGTTTTTGACCGTGTTCTTATATTAACAGTGATTCTTTTATACATTGAAATATTGCAATGGACATGTATTATTTATTGCATCATATATACTATCATTTAAATCAATATTTTAGTATATTACTAAATTTAATGTATGCATGTTGAACACTTGATAACCATATAATTAGATTTACAATTGTTTTTAGGATGAAATTCTGGCAAGTCTAAGTCTGTCAAAATATTTAGGCTATTTACTACATAATGATAAATCATCCTCCATAGAAAGTTTACAAACAGGAGTGCATTTTCCTAAATATTTGCCTGCTTAGCCAATGAAAAGAGGTATCAAGTTATTTTGTTATTATTTAATATGCATTCTGTTATTTTCCCTTTACTCATATATGCTTTTCTTTTCTCTTAATCAAGATTGATTTATAATCTCATTCCATTGTTTATAATTTTTCTCACCATTCACTGCTCATATTTATACCACTGTGGTCAGCACAATTGGCTTATAAAAATATTTTGAAGAATATATTAGTTTCCATTCTGTCACATATACCTATATAACCTGCATATCATTTCCATATAAATGATTCCTTCCTTAATATTTAAAAATAATGAATATTACATCTTATATCCAATATAGCACAAGTATGAATTATGTTTAGTAAATATACTATAAGCATGAATTCGAGCAAACTCCAGAAGGCAAGGCAAGATAAATGAGCCTGGAATGCTGCAGACCATGGGGTCTCAAAAGAGTTGGACACAACCTAGTGACTGAACAACAATATTTCTGTTATTTTGATGTTTTTAGTATTATTAAAGTTATCAAAACTGATCAAAGTAGAAAATATAAAAAAGAAAGTTCAAAAGCCCATGAAATTTATCTTGATAAAATAACCATCATTCCATTTTGTTGACTCTCATACAAATATTCATAAACATTCACACAAACATATATATCTTTTCATAATTTTAATTCATTATAAAACTATTTTTCTTATTTTATATTAATCAAGTTTTCTCATATACGTTCATTTTAATATTGACATATTTTATTTTCTAAGTTTTTGGTTTCTACCCAAAGATAAGGCAATTTTTATCCCAGAGAAAAATGCACAGTAAGGAGAAAGCCTTTAGACTGTGCATTCACCTTAATTTACATGAGAGATCTCAAAAGTCAGAGAGATTCTATCATGTGAAAGCTTTATCAATTCTGCAGTATTATAACTATACAAATATTCTCAAGCTTTGACCTTACAACATCTTCCTACAAAAATCATGGAGATGGGCATTTTTCTTGACTGGGAACTGTGAGATCTGATTCAGATAACAAACCAGACATGGGGGGGTTGCTTTGAGAAATGACTTGTAGAGAATACTATACTAAAAAGACGAGTATATGAGACAGCAGATGTAGAAGTGTCACTGCCAGGAGCACTGGAGAGTGGACATGTGAACCAGAGATGGGAGCCTTTCTTACTATGAAATACTACAGCCTCCTCCACTACACATCCATGTCTTGCTTTTGCTGTCTCCCATGGTACCCACGGTACCCACCACCATATATGGCAGCCAGGAAAGCAAGGATTCTTCTCTTGTATCTCAGACACTACAGTGGTATTTGGCACAGAAGTTCTTCAGACATATTTGTTAACTGAATAAAAAATGACTAAACATAAAAACGACTATCCATGCACATATAAGAACAGACATAAACATGTATCTGTTATAAATACAAAGCAAACTGTTGGAGATTGGTATCAGTATTGACCAAAGATCAGGTTCTAATGATTCATTGTTGGGGCGCCTTCTTTGCATTTCTTACGAATTATACACAATGGACATTTCTCCAGATCACCTCATATATATCTATATATACTATTTGTTTTGGCCTCCAGACATCCCATAGAATGGAGTAATACATTACTCTAAAAAAAAGCCTACTGATAGTAACATAACTTTTTTATGTCTGTTTTTCACCGTCTTAAACAATGCTACCTTTTGTATAGCACAGGGAACTCAGTATTCTGTGAAGGTCTATATGGGAAAAGAATCTAAAAATGAGTGGATATACGTATAATGTATGTGTAACTAATTCACTTTGCTGTACACCTGAAACTTATACAGTGTTCAGTTCGGTTCAGTTCAGTTCAGTCGCTCAGTCGTGTCTCACTCTCTGCAACCCCATGAATCGCAGCACGCCAGGCTTCCCTGTCCATCACCATATCCCGGAGCTCACTCAAAGTCAGGCCCATCGAGTCGATGATGCCATCCAGCCATCTAATCCTCTGTCGTCCCCTTTTCCTCTTGCCCCCAATCCCTCCCAGCATCAGAGTCTTTTCCAATGAGTCAACTCTTTGCATGAGGTGGTCAAAGTACTGGAGTTTCAGCTTTAGCATCATTCCTACCAAGGAACACCCAGGGCTGATCTCCTTTAGAATGGACTGGTTGGATCTCCTTGCAGTCCAAGGGACTCTCAAGAGTCTTCTCCAACACCACAGTTCAAAAGCACCAATTCTTTGGCGCTCAGCTTTCTTCAAGATCCAACTCTAACATCCATACATGACCACAGGAAAAACCATAGCCTTGACTAGACAGACCTTTGTTGGCAAAGTAATGTCTCCGCTTTTCAATATACTATCAGGGTTCGTCATAACTTTCCTTCCAAGGAGTAACCGTCTTTTAATTTCATGGCTGCAATCACCATCTGCAGTGATTTTGGAGCCCCCCAAAATAAAGTCTGACACTGTTTCCACTGTTTCCCCATATAGTTCCCATGAAGTGATGGGACTGGATGCCATGATCTTCGTTTTCTGAATGTTGAGCTTTAAGCCAACTTTTTCACTCTCCACTTTCACTTTCATCAAGAGGCTTTTGAGTTCCTCTTCACTTTCTGCCATAAGGGTGGTGTCATCTGCATATCTGAGGTTATTGATATTTCTCTGGCAATCTTGATTCCAGCTTGTGCTTCTTCCAGCCCAGCATTTCTCATGATGTACTCTGCATATAAGTTAAATAAACAGCGTGATAATATATAGCCTTGATGTACTCCTTTTCCTATTTGGAACCAGTCTGTTGTTCCATGTCCTGTTCTAACTGTTGCTTCCTGACCTGAACATAGGTTTCTCAAGAGTAGGACCGGTGGTCTGGTATTCCAATCTCTTTCAGAATTTTCCACAGTTTATTGTGATCCACACAGTCAAAGGCTTTGGCATAGTCAATAAAGCAGAAATAGATGTTATTCTGGAACTCTCTTGCTTTTTCCATGATCCAGCGGATGTTGGCAATTTGATCTCTGGTTCCTCTGCCTTTTCTAAAACCAGCTTGAACATCTGGAAGTTCGCAGTTCACATACTGCTGAAGCCTGGATTGGAGAATTTTGAGCATTACTTTACTAGTGTGTGAGATGAGGGCAATTGTGTGGTAGTTTGAGCATTCTTTGGCATTGCCTTTCTTTGGCATTGGAATGAAAACTGACTTTTTCCAGTCCTGTGACCACTGCTGAGTTTTCCAAATGTGCTGGCATATTGAGTGCAG
>NW_011494888.1:1256234-1282479 GCF_000754665.1 Bison bison bison
AGTCCTGTGACCACTGCTGAGTTTTCCAAATGTGCTGGCATATTGAGTGCAGCACTTTCACAACATCATCTTTCAGGATTTGGAATAGCTCAACTGGAATTCCATCACCTCCACTAGCTTTGTTAGTGATACTTCCGAAGGCCCACTTGACTTCACATTCCAGGATGTGTGGCTCTAGGTGAGTGATCACACCATCATGATTATCTTGGCCATGAAGCTCTTTTTTGTACAGTTCTTCTGTGTATTCTTGCCACCTCTTCTTAATATCTTCTGCTTCTGTTAGGTCCATACCATTTCTGTCCTTTATTGAGCCCATCTTTGCATGATATGTTCCTGTGGTATCTCTAATTTTCTAGAAGAGATCTCTAGTCTTTCCCATTCTGTTGTTTTCCTCTATTTCTTTGCATTGATTGCTGAAGAAGGCTTTCTTATCTCTCCTTGCTATTCTTTGGAACTCTGCATTCAGATGTTTATATCTTTCCTTTTCTCCTTTGCTTTTTGCTTCTCTTCTTTTCACAGCTATTTGTAAGGCCTCCTCATACAGCCATTTTTCTTTTCTGCATTTCTTTTCCATGGGGATGGTCTTGATCCCTCTCTCCTGTACAATGTCACAAAGCTCTGTCCGTAGTTCATCAGGCACTCTGTCTAACAGATCTAGTCCCTTAAAACTATTTCTCACTTCCACGGTATAATCATAAGGAATTTGACTTAAGTTATACCTGAATGGTCTGGTGGTTTTCCCCACTTGCTTCAATTTAGGTCTGAATTTGGCAATAAGGAGCTCATGATCTGAGCCACAGTCAGCTCCTGGTCTTGTTTTTGCTGACTGTATAGAGCTTCTCCATCTTTGGCTGCAAAGATTACAATCAATCTGATTTTGGTGTTGACCATATGGTAATGTCCATGTGTAGAGTCTTCTCTTGTGTTGTTGGAAGAGAGTGTTTGTTATGACCAGTGCGTTCTCTTGGCAGAACTCTATTAGCCTTTGCCCTGCTTCATTCTGTACTCCATGGCCAAATTTGCCTGTTACTCCAGGTGTTTCTTGACTTCCTACTTTTGCATTCCAGTCCCCTATAATGAAAAGGACATTTTTGGGGGTGTTAGTTCTAAAAGGTCTTGCAGGTCTTCATAGAACCGTTCAACTTCAGCTTCCTCAGCATTACTGCTTAGGGCATAGGCTTGGATTACTGTGATATTGAATGGTTTGCCTTGGAAACAAACAGAGATCATTCTGTCGTTTTTGAGATTGCATCCAAGTACTGCATTTTGGACTCTTTTGTTGACCATGATGGCTACTCCATTTCTTCTAAGGGATTCCTGCCCGCAGTAGTAGATATAATGGTCATCTGAGTTAAATTCACCATTACAGTCCATTTTAGTTCGCTGATTCCTAGAATGTCGACATTCACTCTTGCCATCTCCTGTTTGACCACTTCCAATTTGCCTTGATTCGTGGACCTGACATTCCAGGTTCTTATGCAATATTGCTCTTTGCAGCATCAGACCTTGCTTCTATCACCAGTCACATACACAGCTGGGTATTGTTTTTGTTTTGGCACCATCTCTTCATTCTTTCTGGAGTTATTTCACCACTGACCTCCAATAGCATATTGGCCACCTACCGACCCGGGGAGTTCCCCTTTCAGTATCCTATCATTTTGCCTTTTCATACTGTCCCTGGGGTTCTGAAGGCAAGAATACTGAATTGGTTTGCCATTCCCTTCTCCAGTGGACCACATTCTGTCAGATCTCTCCACCATGACCCTCCCATCTTGGGTGGCCCCACATGGCATGGCTTAGTTTCATTGAATTAGACAAGGCTGTGGTCTGAGTGATCAGATTGGCTAGTTTTCTGTGATTATGGTTTCAGTGTGTCTGCCCTATCAGGGAGTGGGTGTTATAACTTTTAAAATATTTGCCAGTCTGAGAATTTGAAACAAAAGCTAATTGCTACATTATTGGTATTCCCTGGACTAAAAATGAGACTGAGCATTTTTCAAGTTTTATTTTAAGAATTAAGATCTGTACCTCTGTGAATTATCTGTTCATAACTATGTTATTTTTCTTTGGAATTGCCCTTTCCTTAGCAATTAAAAAAATATTACCTAGTCCTCAAATGCATGTCAAATATTTTTCAAACTAACATTTTTAAATTTTACTTTTGACTTAAATATTTTTCATTACATGTAGTGAAATTTCTCTAAATATGTAAGGGAGTATCCCAAATCAACTAATATATTTCATAATACAGCTAGTTGTAACACATGGCAAATTGACTAAAAATATTCTTTGTTATTGAAATACCACTTTTCATGTATTAAACAGGGTATGAATATGTGTTTCTCCCATATATTAAGTTTCACTGTCTAATTGATCTGCTCCAGTATTCTATTGAAATCCATTGATACATAGCCTCATTCCTTGTAACAGAAAGGCCTTTTTCTATTTTTCCTTCTTATCATATTCTCAACTGCACTAAAAAATCAAGTTTCCATGTATAGTTTTGTGGAACTTCATACAATTCTCCCATGTCTTTTTCTGCCAAAATATCACTACTGAATTTTAATTAGAACCATATTCTTATTTGTATATTGAATTTGTGATATTTGATGGAAATTAAATTATACTTTATTCTTGATTTTCATAGAAATAATATATAAGTAAACAAAAATTCAGTTACAAACTTTATTCTGATATTTGCTGCTGGGTTTTTACTTAAACCATTTTTTTTTTTCATTTCATTTAAAGGATTTAACTTTCTATTTAGTTTTTTCTTCCTGCTCAGCTACTTACCAAATGCTATTTCTAAGTGTATCAATTTAAAAAAACTGTTCTTGCTTAACTTGTTGATTTAGGAAATCTGTTGATAGGATGTATAGATCAAATCCTTGATGAGAACTATATCTTCCTGGAACACGCTTTAATTTTACATGTAACACTTTACCAAACAGTAGATTGCTCTATTTTATAATTCTTTAAAGTTATACATCTCTAGAAATAAATTTATATCTAACTTTTTCTTATATTTTCCTCATTTTAAGGCTTAAGCTTTTATGACCTAGAAATCATGTTGCAGTTGTTTGCTTCTTAAAGGTTAAATTGCCCTCAGTTGCAAATACCTTATCCTGATGTCTGTGATAAAACCTTAAAAAGAGTAAAAATTGTGTCTATTTTGCTCCTTTCAATATTATTAGAGATATACAGGGAGCATTTCTTGATATGCTAAGTACTTTAACTCATTAGTTATTTACAGTAATTCTCTAAGGTTGAGTAAGCATTACTTCAGATGAGGAAGATAACATTTTAAAAGGTTAAAAAAATTTTTAATTATTAAATAAAAAAAAATAAAAGGTTAAAAATTTACCATTGACTATGAGAGTCTCTAGATGGTTGAGGCATGATTTCAACTCAAGATGCCTGACTCTAAGACCTATGATTTAAAATTCTGAGCCTTTAAAAAATTTTTCTGCACATGCATTCATATTTATGATAGTTATTAATTCCCATATGCTTTCTGAAAACACAAGTTCTCTGAACTTCCACATTTGTTCCCAACACACTCCTCCAAAGCTATTCAGTAAGTTTAAAATTTAGCACATGCCATTATTTTAATGTATTCTTGAATTTAAAAAATAAAAATAAACAAATAACTTTAAGCACCGAAAATTCAGCCTTGGTTTTATAATTTTGAATTAACCAGGAATCCATCCACACATGGAAATGTGCTTTGGGGGAAAACAGGGTGAAGCTCCAGTACTTTGGCCACCTGTTGCGAAGAATTGACTCATTGGAAAAGACCATAATGCTGGAAAAGATTGAAGACGAGAGGAGAAGGGGATGACAGAGGATGAGATAGTTGGATGGCATCACCAACTCGATGAACATGAGTTTGAGTAAACTCCGGGAGTTGGTGATGGACAGGGAAGCCTGGCATACTGCAGTCTGTGGGGTCGCAAAGAGTTGGACACGACTGAGGGACTGAACTAAACTGAGGTTTATAACACTGAGGATCATATGCTTATTCAAAAAATCTTTGAAAGAACTTAAGTTGATTAACAATACAAAGAAACTAAAGATTATTAGATGAGATTGAGCTAGGAGAACTATAAGTTGAATTCAGAGAAATCTTTCTAGCAATCTTTCAATTATTCTGAGGAAAGATTTTGAAAATCAGATGTCCAAAGAATAATGGTAAAAAAAAAAAAATATGAGTGAGAATAATAGAATAGATATGTGTCAAATACCTTAGCTTTCTTTTTTAGATGAAGAGATATATTTTATAAGATATTCATATCAGCTCACAATTATGCACAAAGTTCTTGATTTTTTGTCTGTCCAATACAAAGTACTTAATTTTTAAATGTTTATTAATTTTTGTTGGAGTATAGTTGCTTTACAATGTTGCTAGTTTCTGCTGTGCAGCCAAGTGAATCAGCTATATGTCATTTACATATATCCCCTCTCTTTTGGATTTAACACTTTTTAAGTCTTCTGAATTATTTTTTTGAAAATGACTCCTATTTACCACAAAATGATGAACAGACTCATTTTGAGACTTCAGAGAAAATCAAACCATTCTTCTCCATTTAAGTCTGAAAATCTGTAATGTATTTTGCTAAGAATTATTATAAACTTATCTCTATGTAAATAATAGCTTCAGGTATAATTCCTTAAATGCTGAGATGCAAATATACCACAAAATGGCTTGAACTGGAAAGAAATTACTATGATTTTTAAAAATATCACAATAAATTACAATTATTTAAGAACATGACAGGGAAGGAATTTTCAACTGTGATTACTTTATAATAAAAGGGAAAAATCTATAAAGAATGTATAATATTTACAGTGGTTGCAGATATCTACATGTTACAAGTTTTAAGTGGGAATTCAATAATCAGAATGAAAGTGTGTATGTTATTGAAGTATAATCCAAGAATTAAAACACAGAACAACTTATTTTATTTCGGGAATAATAGAAAATATATTTTAATAAGTTTTATGTTTGCTATTATTGCACAATTGCACCACGTGCTTATAATTATTTCTATTCTTTGTCAATTTAAAATAAAAATCAAACTTATAAAACAAAGTTTTATGTTAGTAGTTGTTTAATGACTATTATTGTTGGGAATTTTTAAAAATTTTTAATTTTATGGCATATAGCTGATTTATAATATTGTGTTAGTTTCAGGTATATACCAAATTATTGGTTACAAAGAATGTCCAGCAAGGCATTGAGTAATATATATATTTTGAAAACAATTTCAAATTTGAGTCTGAGTTCATTCTTTTATATTTTGTTGTTTTTAATTTTTTTTATATATTTTGCTATCCTTTTATTTTCTGTATTATAAGAAAATAAAAGTTCCTTATTTTAAAAATAAAGTTTTAAGTTATCATTTACAAATTAATAATGGGTTATAGTTAAACTAATTCTTGGAAAAATACGTCATAATCTGTGATTAGTCACAATGACATTTGACATTTTTTATCTTCTTTTCTAAAAATGTTGTTGAATTATTTATTTATGCCAATATGGACTCCTGGATATTTACTCTGAGTCATACTGCATTAAATTTATATTCAAATGGAATAGAGAAGCATTGTATTCAAGAATTTATAGTTCTTTTCTATAATCATTTATTTTAGAATATAAATTTTTCTCAGAAGTATCACCATCAAGCTTACTTGTCTATACTTTTGTAATATAACAACTACTCTTTGAGCAGTTCCTTAGGTTTTAGTCAGATTACTGATTTCAACCAGCATCATAGGGTTTCTTGGTCTTCTCCCTACTTTATAATTCTTTTCTTCAAGAACTGGCCTTTATTATCCACAAGATATATACTAATATGTTCACATATAGAATTCACATGCCTTGGAAAATGGGTCCCATTTCATTAGACAGTGGAGAAATTTATGCCACATGCTATGGAAAGAAATAGAGCAATGTCCTGGTAGTGATGATAACAAAATCAGTGCCTAGTAGCTGAATGTGATACCAACAGTCATGAACAGTTTAACACATCAGAGAAAGACACAATCAAAGAGCGCACTATTCACCCCACTGACATCCAAGGTTTTCACTGCTGAGACTATACTCTATGAATGACAATATCAGAAATGATATTGCCAGAAAAATAGACTTTACTGAAATAGTCCAGCCGAGTCAGTAAACCACTACCACCAAGTTCCAGCAGTGTGGGGTCAATTGGTATCCAGATTTGCTGTAATGTATTATCTAAAATACCACTTTTCAACAACAACAAAAAATCATAAGACATTCAAAGAAATAGGAAAATGTGATTGTCACAGTCATTTCCATTTAACATTGCAATGTTGATTCTACTAGGGCAATTAGACAAAACAAATAAATGAAATACACCCAAATTGGAAAGAATTAAAACTATCTTTGCAAATAACATGGCTTTATATTAAAATATGTTAGGAAATCAGTTGAAAACAATATTTATGTGGATGTGCATGTGCACTCAGTCATGTTCAACTCTTTGTGACCCCATGAGCTGTAGCCCAACAGGCTCCTCTGCCTGTGAAATTTTCCAGGCAATAATACTGGCGCAGGTTGCCATTTCCTTCTCCAGGGAATCTTCCCAACCCAGGGATCAAACCCACATCTTTTGTATCTCTTACATTGGCAAGCTGATTCTTTACCAGCTGAGCCATCAGGGAAGCCCTAACACAATACTACCAGACTAGAATCAATAAACAAGTTCAGCAAGGTGTAAGTTTAAACTATTTTTTAAAAATCAATCAGCAATGAAACATCTACAAATAATTCCATTTATAATGGCATCAAAAAATATAAAATACTTAAGAATAGATTTTTACAACCCAGGAATCCCAATACTGGCCATATACCCTAGGGAAATCAGAATCGAAAGAGATGCATATATCCCAATATTCACTGCAGCACTATTTACAATAGTTAGGACATGGGAGCAACCTAGATGCCCATTGACAGATAAATATGTAAGGAAATTGTGGTACATATACATAATTATTCAGCTATAAAAAGGAACACATGTGAGTCAGTTTTAATGAGGTGGATGGACCTGGAGCCTATTATACAGAGTGAAGTAAGTCAGAAAGAGAAAGACAAATACTGTATATTAATGCATATATATGGAATTTAGAAAGACCATACCAATGATCCTACATTCAGGGCAGCAAAGGAGACACAGATATAAAGAAAAGACTTTTGGACTCAGTGGGAGAAGGCAAGGGTAGGATGATTTGAGAGAACAGCATTGAAACAAGTACATTACCGTATGTAGAACAGATGACCAGTGAAAGTTCAATGCAAGAAGCAGGGCACTCAGAGCTGGTGCTATGCAACAATCCAGAGGGAGAGGAAGGAGGTGGAAGGGGGGTTTAGGAGGGAGGGGACACATGTATACCTGTGGCTGATTCACTTGATGTATGGCAAAACCCATCACAATGTTGTAAAGTTAATTATCCTCCAATTAAAATAAGTTAATAAAAATAAATAAATTTAAAACTTGTATTCTAAAAACTCTAAAACACTGTTGAAAGAAATTTAAAATGCTATAATAAATGGAAAACATCTATGCCCATGGACCTGAAGACTTAACATTGTTAAGATAGCAACATTCCTTAAATTAATTAATTTGTGGACTCAACACAATGCACAACAAGCATGGATGGCACTTTATTTTTTTTTTAACAGATACTAGAAAAACTGATTGTAAAATTATAAGGAAATTGAAGGAACCTATAATAACCAAAATAATCTTGAAAAGAAAACAACAAAATTGAAGGAATAATACTTTCAAATTTCAAAACTTAGTATAGAGTTGCAAGAATCAAGACAGTGTGGTACTTGCATAAGGATAAATATATAGATCAATTAACTAAAATTGAGAGTCCAGAAAGACTGATATACTTATGGCCAATTGATTTTGAACCAGAGTGCCAAGGCAATTTAATGTGTAAAGAATAGTCTTTTCAAGAATTGGTATGGGAACAACTGGACATCTACATGTAAAGCAATAGAATCAAACACTTTCCTTACATAACTGTCAAATATATTTAAAGGCTAGTAAATTCTAAATCAAAATCTAGAATCTAAATTGTAATACTAAAAAAAAATTAGAGAAACAAATAGGTGTAAATCTTCATGACCTTGGGATAAGCTATAGTTTCTTACTTATGACATCAAATGTAAAAGTAAAAAAATAATCAAGTGACTTATCAAAATTAAAGTGTTCCATGTTGTAAACAACACCCTAAGAAAGTAAAAACATAGAAGTGAAGTCACCATGATGACAAAGGTCATTTCTAACACTGCTCCCCATTCATAAGAAGAACAAGTAACAACTAGTTATGGACAAGACACTATTGAGAGATTCCTAGAACACGAGGTTGAGGCTGAAACACCCTCTGTACCACAGAGACCAAGACAGGCCACATTTGAAGGGAAGAGGAGTGACTACATTGCCCCTCCCACAGTCCGATGCAGTGCTACTCCAAGAGGTCTCCCCTGAGCCTATGGTTTCACCAGTGTGAAAAGAGAGCCCTAGGTGGATAGACAGCTTGCTCAGGATTGTGGGTCACTTCCTGACAGCCCCTACTCCACTCATCCCCCACTAGGATTGCAGAGAACCTACAGGACTTGACCACGGGCATCCAGTTGCAGCAATCAGCACTTAGGTCCTGGCAGACAGAGTTCCTACCTGCGGCACCCAAGCGGTAGTTATACTAATGCTCTGCTCTCCTACAGAACTGCATTGTGGCAGTCTGACCAGAGAACTCAGCAGTGTGCAGGTCTGCCTGATTCTGGTCCTCAAACAAAGTCTTTTTGGACACAGAACCTGGTCTATCCCTGCCACTTAGGGGGGGCTGAGTCATCTGTGCCAACAGTTCAATTGTAGCTCCTGGTTATTCCCAAGCAGAAAATCTGATCAGAAAAATCTCAGAGGCTTCTTGGAGCTGGACCCCCAATCCATCTAGACAGAGGTACTCAGACACAGACCTGCCCACTGTTAGGTGAAGTACTCAGCCCTACTCAACTGGAAAGCCTGGTCAGAATACCTGGAAAGCTGTGTAGCCCAGTAACTGTCAAGCAGAGAGACCAACAGGCAGAGTGGGTAGTCTACAGAGCAAAGAGAATGGTCCCTTCAGGCAGGGAACTTGGAGCACACATTGGGCTGAGTTAAGATTGCTAACAAAGAGCCTTGCCTGCCTTGAAGCTGCTTCTCCCCCTGTTCTCAGGCAGGGAAACTAATTCATAGTCCTGCCCAATGCTGAATACAGCCTTCAACTGCCCAGCCAGGGAACCTAAACAGAGTAGACAAGTAGCTGTGGGAGTTCCATAGGGAGCCCAGCCTGTGGCCTTCCTCATCTGCAGAGTAAAACCAGGAGCCTCATCTGATGAGAAAATTCAGTATACAGTCTTATATGATTCAGGTCCTAAAACAATGAACTGTATCACCAGGACAAAGAAGCTAGTTCATTGCCCCACCAGCAGCTGAACATAATACGTAGTCCTGACTGTTTATGACCAGAGAACACAGGCAACTTGACAGCCCATCTTAAAGCCTTTCTTGGATGGGGAATAAGCAGTTCTATCTAACTATTGTCAGCCAGCAGCAATCAGCCTGTCAACTTGCAGCACTATTTACAATAGCCAGGACATGGAAGCAACCTAAATGTCCATCAACAGATGAGTGGATAAAGAAGGTATGATACAAATATACAATGGGGGAAAAAAAAGTCAGCCTAAAAAGAATGAAATAATGCCATTTGCAGCAACATGGATGGAGCTAGATATTATCATACTAGTGAAGTAAATCAGAGAAAACAAATATGATATGATGTTGCTTATATATCGAATCAAAAGAAGGGGTACAAATGAACTTACCTACAAAACAGAAATAGAGTTACAGATATAGAAAACAAACCTAGGTTACCAGAGAGGAAATGGGGGGATAAATTGGAAGACTGGGGTTGACATATACACTCTACTATATATAAAATAGATAACTAATAAGGACCTACTGTATAGCACAGGGTACTATATACTCTGCAATGGCCTATATGGAAAAAGAATTTTTAAAAGAGTAGATATATGTATAAAAGTGATTCACTTTGTTGTACACCTGAAACTAACAACACATAAATCAACTTTACTCCAATAAACATTGTATTTCATAAAAGCTTGAACAGGCACCTTGCCCATTATTAGCTCTGATAGCAAGCCCCTTCTTCCCAAAGATTCTACTATCAGAGACTTCTAGAAACCCACCTGAGCTGACTGGTTAAGAACTATCTTTGTTGAAGCAATCCTGTAAAGTTTGGAAGAGGAGACTGCTTACTGAAATGCACAGACACCAACTTAAGGGATAAAAGATTATGAAAAATCAGGTAAACATGGCATCACTAATTAAGCTTCAATAACTAACCCCAAAGAAATAGAAATCTATACACTATCAAAGAATTCAGAAAAATCCCCTTAAATAAAGTTTGGACATCTACAAGAATACATAAGATAGACAATTGCACAAAACTAGGGAGATAATGCATAAATATGAGAAATTCAACAAAGAAACAGAAATCATAAAAAAAGGCAAACCCCAGAGCTGAAAACTACAGTGACTGAACTCAAGATTTCAATATAGAGCTTCCGACAACAGACTCAACCATGCAAAGATAGAATTAATGACCTAGAACACTAAATAATTTGAAATTATTTAGTCAGAGGAGACAAAAGGAAAAAAGAATTTAAAAAAAAAGAGTGAAAAAACCCTATGGGATTTGTTGTGCAAAATCAAAAGAAACAATGTCTACATTAATGGAATTCCAGAGGAGGAAAATATAGAAGAAAGGACAAACTATATATTTAAAGCAGTAGTGGTAGACAACTTCCCAAACTTGGGGAAAGAAACAGATCTCCAAGCTATGAGGTTCAGAAGTCCCAAACAAACTGAACACAAATAGGGCTGCCCTGAGACACTATCAAATGAAAAGGGTAACACAACATACCAAAGCATATGGATACAGCAAAAACTGTTCTAAAGAAACTAAAGGCCTACATTAAAAAACAAAAGAAAAGACCTCAAAGAAGCTAAATCTATGTCTTAAGAAACTAGAAAAATATAAATAAAATGAGCCCAAAATGAAGAAATATAATAATTAAGATTAGAGCACAAATGAAATAAAAAGAAAACATATTAACAAAACAGTTGGATTTACAAAAGATAAGCAAAACTGACAAACCTTTAAGTAGCCTAACCAGGAAGAAAGAGAGAGAAACTAAGTCAACAAAATTATAAATAAAAAAGTAAACATTAAAACTGATACCACAGATACACAAAATATCATAAGAAGCTGTTAAGACAACTATAGTCCAATAAATGGTACAGGCTAGATAGAAAAAAAAAAAAAAAAAACTCTTAGAAAAGCTTACACTGAATCAGGAAGAAATAGAAAGTCCAAACAGACCAATCGTAAGTAAAGATATTGATTCAGTAATAATCAAATATCTCTCAGTGAAAGAAAGATTAGAACTAAATTAATTAACTGATGAATTTTACCAAACATTTAAAGAAGAATTCACACCAATTCATTTCAAACTCTTCCAAAAAATTGAAGAAGATGAAATATATACCCAAACACATTTTATGAGGCTAGTGCTATTTTTCCTAACAGCAAAGGCAGAAAAACTACAAGAAAACTATAGGCCAATTACTTTTCATGAATATAAATGCAAAAATTCTCAATAAAATGCTAAAAAAAAAAAAAAAAATCTGAATTCAATAGCACATCCAAAAGATCATTTACCATGATCAAGTGGGATTTCTCTCAGTGATGGTTCAACATATACAATCCAATGTGGTACATCATCTTAACAGAATGAAAGAAAAAATTATATCCTCTCAATAGATGCAGAAAAAGCATTTTACAAAATTCAAGATCTGTTTATGATAAACCTGTTAACAAATTATGTATAGAAGGAACACACCTGTACATAATAAAGGGGATGTATGAATGCTCATGGCTGACATCATATTCAATGGTGAAAGGTTGAAGGCTTTCCAATAAGATCAAGAATAAGACAAGGATCCCCACTATCACAGCCACTGTTCAACATGACATGGGAGTCTTAGCCAGAACAATTAGGTCAGAAAAAGAAAAGACATCCAAATTGGAAAGGAAGAAGTAAAATTGTCTCTATTTACAAATGGCCTGGTTTTACAGAGAAAATCCTAAAGACTCCACCAAATATTTTAGATCTTTTCAAAAAACTGAATAAAGTTGAAGGATACAAACTAACATAAAAACCAGTAGTGTTTCTATACATGAACAGCAAACTATTTTGAAAGAAATTAGAGAAAATGATCTCATTTAGGATATCAACAAAACAATAATATACGTGGAAATAAATACAATGAGAAGGTGAAAGGTCACTACACTGAAAACTACAAAACACTGAAGAAAGAAATCAAAGAAGGTGTAAATATACAAAAAGGAATCCCAGGCTCCTACATTGGAAGAACTAATACTGTTAAAATGTCTTTACTGCCAAAAGCCATTGATGGCAAAAGCAATCCTTATCAAGATTTCAATGTTATTTTTAACAGAAGTAGAAAAAACAATCCTAAAAAAAATTCTGGAACCAAAAATCCCTAAATAGCTGAAACAGTCTTCAGAATATAATCAGTCTGATTTTGGTATTGACCATGTGGTGATGTCCAGGTGTAGAGTCTTCTCTTGCGTTGTTGGAAGAGGGTGTTTGTTATGACCAGTGTGTTCTCTTGGCAAAACTCTGTTAGCCTTTGCCCTGCTTCATTTTTTACTTCAAGGTCAAATTATCCTGTTACTCCAGGTATCTCTTGATTTCCAACTTTTGCCTTCCAGGCCCTATGATGAAAAGGACATCTTTTTTGGGTGTTAGTTCTAGAAGGTCTTGTAGGTCTTCATAGAACCATTCAACTTCAACTTCTTCAGCATGACTGGTTGGGGCATAGACTTGGATTATTGTGATATTGAATGGTTTGCCTTGGAAACGAACAGAGATCATTCTGTCATTTTTGAGATTGCATCCATGTTCTGCATCTTGGACTCTTGTTGACTATCATGGCTACTCCATTTCTTCTAAGGGATTCTTACCCACAGTAGTAGATATAATGATCATTTGAGTTAAATTCATCCATTCCATTCCATTTTAGTTCACTGATTCCTAAAATGTCGTTGTTCACTCCTGCCATTTCCTGTTTAACCACTTCCAATTTACCTTGATTCATTCCAGGTTTCTATGCAATATTGTTCTTTCCAGCATTAGACTTCATGCAATTGGTAATGAAAAATGAAATGCCAACCCTTAACACCATGCTAAGTAATTTGAAAGGTCCAGAGGATAATGCAGAGAAGACAGAGAACAGCTAGTGAAGGAGGAGGAAAACCAGAGGAGAAAAACCAGTGAGTATGCTTTGTTCTGTTTTTAAAATGATAAAGTTATTATTCACCTAGAGCCAGACATCCTGGAATGTGAAGTCGAGTGGGCCTTAGGAATCATTACTACGAACAAAACTAGTTGATGTGATGGAATTCCAGTTAAGCTATTTCAAATCCTAAAAGATGATGCTGTGAAAGTGCTACACTCAATATGCCAGCGAATTTGGAAAACTCAGCAGTGGCCACAGGACTGGAAAAAGTCAGTTTTCTTTTGAATCCCAAAGAAGGAAATGTGAAAGAATTTTCAAACTACCACACAACTGCACTCATCTCACATGCTAGCAAAGTAATGCTCAAAATTTTCCAAGCCAGGCTGCAACAGCACATGAACCATGAACTTCTAGATGTTTAAACAGAATTTAGAAAAGCCAGGGAACCAGAGATCAAATTGCCAACATTCACTGGATCATCGAAAAAGCAAGAGAGTTCCAGAAAAACATCTACTTCTGCTTTATTAACTACACCAAAGCCTTTGTGTTGATCACAACAAACTGTGGAAAATTCTTCAAGCAATGGAAATACCAGACTACCTGACTTGCCTCCTGAGAAATCTGTATGCAGCTCAAGAAGCAACAGTTAGAACTGGCCATGGAACAATAGACTGGTTCCAAATTGGGAAAGGAGTACGTCAAGGTTGTATATTGTCACCCTACTTATTTAATTTATATGCAGTGTACATCATGAGAAATACCAGGCTGGATGAAGCACAAGCTGAAATCAAGATTGCTGGGAGAATATCAATATCCTCAGATATGCAGATGACACCACCTTTATGGTAGAAGGTGAAGAAGAACTAAAGAGTCTCTTGATGAAAGTGAAAGAGAACAATGAAAATGTTGCATTAAAACTCAGCATTCAGAAAACTAAGATCATGGCATCTAGTCCCATCACTTCATGGTAAATAGATGGGGAAACATTGGAAGTAGTGATAGACTTTTCTCGGCTTCAAAATCACTGCAGATGGTGACTGCAGCCATGATATTAAAAGATGCTTTCTCCTTGGAAGAAAAGCTATGACCAACCTAGACAGCATATTAAAAAGCAGAGGAGGAGTGGCCCCAAGATGGTGGAGGAATAGCATGGGGGAGACCACTTTCTCCCCCACAAATTCATCAAAAGGTCATTCTAATGCTGAGCAACTCCCAGAAAATAACTTCTGAATGCTGGTGGAGGACACCAGGCACATAGAAAAGCAGCCCATTCCTTCAAAAAGTGGTGGGACAAATATAAAAGGCAAAAAGATTGAGATAAGAGTTAGGGTAGGAGACCTGTCCTGGGAAGGGAGTTGTGAAGGAGAACTTTCCAAACAGTAGGAAACTCTCTCACAGGCAGGAATGTGAGGAGTTTTGGAATCTCAGAGGGCAACACAACCAGTAGGAAAAAGAAAAAAACAAAACTCACAGAATATGTGCCTAATGGCATCTGCCAGCGGAGAAGTAGCCCAGACGCTCACATCTGCCACCAGCGAATGGGGGCTAGACAGGGAGGCATGAGCAGCATCATAGGTCCTCAGGGTAAGACCCAGGCCTGAATGCCCTGAGGACGATCTTAGGGAGCTAACGTGAAATAGCAACCCAAACTGTGGGATCGCCAGGAGAAAAAAACAATAAAAAGGAGAGAAAGAACTTTCCCCCGAAAGGCTCTAACTTCCAGCCTGGTCCACTCACAGAACAAAGGATTGAGAAAATACCAAAGGAAAGCTAGCTGGCTGCATACAGGCCCCTCCCCCTTGCTGGAGGCAGAGAGGCCAGGGGGCAACAGCCAGAGCCAGAAGGCAAGGAGCTGCTCTAATCTCAGCCCCAGGTATGGGCATCCTCCCCCAAACTGTGAGCAGGCTCCCAGTTGCTAACTACACCTTCCTAGGATCCTGGATGGTTTACATCTGCCAGGAGGGTTGCAGCCTGAGATCAGCTCCCCAGAGAGACACAGGGCACACCTGGTGCTCTCATGGTGCACCCAGGAAACCGAATGGTTGATACTGGGGAGGTGATTAAGATGCATGGTCCACCTGGGACAGTGTGCTCGCCAAGCACTTGGTTGCCTAACCTGCTCAGACCTAGGAAAGGCACAAAATGCACATCCATCCAAGTCTGTACCCTTGCAGAGTACCTGAGAACCTGAACCTGAGTGGCTTAGACCTGGAAAGTGCACAAAATGCAGGGCCCACTTTGGACAGTACCCTGCAGAGCACCCTGGAGCCTGAGCAGTGTAGACCTGGAAAGCACACGTCACTGTGAGCTGGAGAAAACCCAGTGTGGTCCATACACTGCGAGCACTCTCCACATACACCACAATATTTGTTTGCAGTGTTCCTCCCTCCCCACAGCACAACTAAACAAGTGAGCCTAAACAATTGACCACCTTCACCCCCATGTGTCAGGGCGGAAATTAGACGCTGAAGAGACTTGCAAAGAGAGAGCACCAAAATAAAGAAAAGGGAACAGTTCTGGAAGGGATAGGTGCAACAGATTAAAACCCTGTAGTTAACACTGACTCAGCATTGGAGGGGGCCTATAGACCTTGAGAACAAGTACACGCTGGATTAAGGAAATATCTGAAACTGACCCCACACTGCCCACAACAGCTGCAGAGAAATCCCTAGCTTTACTTTTACTATTATCACTTAAATGTTTTAATTTAAGTTCTTTATTACTCCTTTAATTTTCATTTTTATAACCTACTCTTACCTTGCAAAAAAAAAGAAGACCTTACTTTTTTTTTTTGCTTAATTTTTTTTAATTTTATTTTATTTTTAAACTTTACAATATTGTATTAGTTTTGCCAACATCGAAATGAATCCACCACGAAGAAAAGCACACACACACACACACATATATAATTTTTGTGATTGATTTTGTATTTTTCATATAGTATTTTTGAGAGTCTAACCTCCACTCTAGGTTTTTAATCTTTGTTTTTTAGTATTTGTTTTCAATTTTATACCTTTAAGAATTGAAACTTCAGTATCCATTTTCACTTAGGGGTATGATTACTGGCTTGATTGCTCTCTCCCCTTTTGACTCTCCCTCTTCTCCTCCTGGTCACCTCTATTTCCCTCCTCCCTCTTCTCTTCTCCATGTAACTCTGGGGGCCTCTCTGGGTGTCCCTCACTGTGGACAATTGTTTCACCATTAACCTAGATATTGTATCACCTGTGTATGGATGGAAAAGACTTGAGGCTACTGTAAGAATAGGACTTAAAGTCAGAGGCAAGAGGCTTAACTCCAAAATTTCAGAGCATCAGAGAACTCCTGACTCCAGGGAACATTAGTTGACAAGAGCTCATCCAAAAGCCTCCATACCTACACCGAAACCAAGCTCCACCCAAGAGCCAACAAGTTCCAGAGCAAGACATACCATGCTAACTCTCCAGTAAAGCAGTAACACAGCCCTGAGCAATAAAAGGCAGGCTACCCAAAGTCAAACCAAACCCATAGATACCTCAAAACTCACTACTGGACACTTCATGCACTCCAGAGAGAAGAGATCCAGATCCACCCATCAGAACACAGACGCAAGCTCCCCTAACCAGGAAACCTTGACAAGGCACTAGTCCAACCCCACCCACAGGGAGAAACCTCCAAAATAAAGCAGAACCACAAACTTCCAGCACACAGAAAGGCCACCCCAAACACAGCAACCTAAGCAAGCTGAAAAGGCAGAGAAATATTAAGCAGGTAAAGGAATAAGATAAATGCCCACCAAATCAAACAAAAGAGGTGGAGATAGGGAGTCTACCTGAAAAAGAATTTAGAATAAAGATAGTAAAGATGATCCAAAATCTTGAAAACAAAATGGAGTTACAGATAAATAAATTAGAGAAAAGGATTAAGAAAGTGCAGGAAATGTTTAACAAGGACCTAGAAGAAATAGAGTCAATCAATAAAAAATAATGCAATAACTGAGACCAAAAGCAGTCTGCAAGGAACTGAGAGGGTAACAGGCAGGAAGGCCAGGGGTCTCCAAATGGAGGAAATAGCCTGCAAGTGTCAGACATTTTTATCTCTCTTAAGCGGCAGGAGGAAACAAACTAGCAATATTTTTTCCTTCTCTATACAAATTTAAAGGGAGGTTTCTCTTAAAATACTGTGTGGCCATAATGACACCTGGTTTCGCCTGAAGTTAGCTATTCTTGAGCCTAGAGATAACCAATGCCTTTTTTTTATGGAAATGTTTGTCTTAAGCTATGCTAATGTACTATGCCTTTACCCTAAACTCTGTCTCCAAGTTGGTTCTGCCTCTTGGCCCAGAACCTACTTGACAAACCAGTATGGATATTGTTCTCCTAATCTATGTAAATGAAACTATTTGTATGGTGATCTGTCCTTCTTCAAGATTCAAGTTAATCATTTTATGGCCCAGGATAAACCATTTGGCGCCAAGACTATCCCAAAATGCATCTTATGGGTGAGGGGCCTGGTGCCATTCTGAATTTTAAGACATTCCTATCTTTCATTAACAGACTACTAGTGACTATATAACATCCAGCTGAAGACTAGCAGGCGGGTACTCTTTCTGCCCCCTTCTGATGCCTATGTCAGAAGCTTTCTCTATCTCCTTTATATTTCAATAAAACTTTATTACACAAAGGCTCTGAGCGATCAAGCCTCGTCTCTGGCCCCGGATTGAATTCTTCTCCTCCGGGGGCCAAGAATCCCGGTGTCTTCGCGTGATTCAACAACAACCTTTCAGAACCAACAGTAGAATAACTGAGGCAGAAGATAGGATAAGTGATGTGAAAGATAGAATGATGGAAGTAAGTGAAGCAGAGAGGAAAGAAGAAAAAAGAATTAAAAGAAATGAGGAGAATCTCAGAGACCTCTGGGACAGTGTTAAAGGCCCCAATGTTTGAATCATAGGAGTCCCAGAATAAGAAGACAAAAACAAAGGGCATGAGAAAATACTTTAGGAGATAATAGTTGAAAACTTTCCTAAAATGGGGAAGGAAATAGCCACCCAAGTCCAAGAAACCCAGAGAGTCCCAGACAGGATAAACCCAAGGTGAAACACCCCAAGACACATATTAATCGATCTAACAAAGTTTAAGCACAAAGAGCAAATATTAAAAGCATCAAGGGAAAAGCAACAAATAACACACAAGGGGATTCCCATAAGGATAACAGCTGATCTTTCGATAGAAACTCTTCATTCCAGAAGTGAATGGCAGGACATACTTAAAGTGATGAAAGAGAAAAGGCTACAACCCAGGTTACTATACCCAGCAAGAATTTCATTCAAATATGAAGAAGAAAAAGCTTTACAGACAAGCAAAAGGCGAGAGAATTCAGCACCATAAAACCAGGTCTTCAACACATGCTAAAGGATCTTCTTTAGACAGGAAACACAGAAAAGGTTTATGAACTCAACCTCCCCACCCCCCACAAAAAAAAAAAAAAAAGCAAATGGCAATGAGATCATACTTCTCAGTAATTACCTTAAATGTAAATAGGGCGAATGGCCCAACCAAAAGACAAAGACTGGCTGAATGAATAAAAAACAAGATCCCTATATATGCTGTCTACAAGAGACCCACCTCAAAACAAGGGACACATCCAGACTGAAAGTGAAGGGCTGGAAAAAGATATTTCATGAAAATGGAGACCAAAAGAAAGCAGGAATAGCAATACTCATATCAGATAAAATAGACATTGAAATAAAGGCTGTGAAAAGAGACAAAGAAGGACACTACATAATGATCAAAGGATCAATCCAAGAAGAAGATATAACAATTATAAATACATATGCACCCAACATAGGAGCACCTCAATATGTAAGGCAAATGCTAAAAAGTATGAAAGGGGAAACTAACAGTAACACATTAATAGTGGGAGACTTTAATATCCCACTCACACCTATGGATAGATCAACCAAACAGAAAATTAGCAAGGAAATACAAACTTTAAATGATACAATGGACCAGTTAGACCTAATTGATATCTATAAGACATTTCACCCCAAAACAGTGAATTTCACCTTTTTCTCAAGTACACATGGAACATTCACCAGTATAGAACATATCCTGGGCCATAAATCTAGCCTTGGTAAGTTCAAAAAATTGAAATCATTTCAAACATCTTTTCAGATCACAATGCAGTAAGATTAGATGTCAACTACAGGGAAAAAAAAAAAAAAAAACTATTAAAAATACAAACATATGGAGGCTAAATAACACGCTTCTGTATAACCAACAAATCACAGAAGAAATCAAAAAAGAAATCAAAACATGCATAGAAATGAATGAAATGAAAACACAACAATCCAAACCTATGAGATTCAGTAAAAGCAGTGATAAGGGGAAGGCTCATAGCATTACAAGAATACCTCAAGAAAGAAGAGAAAAATTAAGTAATCTAACTTTACACCTAAAGCAACTAGAAAAAGAAAAAAATGAAGAACCCCAGGGTTAGCAGAAGGAAAGAAATCATTATAATTAGGGAAGAAATAAATGCAAAAGAAACAAAGGAGACCATAGCCAAAATCAACAAAACTAAAAGCTGGTTCTTTGAGAAGATAAATATAATAGACAAATCATTAGCCAAACTCATCAGGAAAAAAAAAGGGAGAAGAATCAAATCAACAAAATTAGAAACAAAAATGGAGAAATCACAACAGACAACACAGAAATACAAAGGATCATAAGAGACTACTATCAGCAACTATATAACAATAAAATGGACAACTTGAAAGAAAGAGACGAATTCTTAGAAAAGTATAACCTTCCAAAACTGAACGAGGAAAAAATAGAAAATCTTAACAGACCCATCACAAGCATGGAAATGGAAACTATAATCAAAAATCTTCCAATAAACAAAAGCCCAGTTACCAGATGGCTTCACAGGCGAATTCTACCAAAAATTTAGAGAAGAGCTAACACCTATCCTACTCAAACTCCTCCAGAAAATTGCAGAGGAAAGTAAACTCCCAAACTCATTCTATGAAGCCACCATCACCCTAATACAAAAACCAGACAAAGATGCCATAAAAAAGGAAAACTGCAGGCCAACATCACCGATGAACATGGATGCAAAAAAATCCTCAACAAAATTCTAGCAAACAGAATCCAACAACATATTAAAAAGAGCATACGTTATAACCAAGTGGGCTTTATCCCAGGGAAGAAAGGATTCTTCAGTATTCATGAATCAATCAATGTGATACACTGCATTAACAAATTTAAGGATAAAAACCATATGATTATCTCAATAGATGCAGAGAAAGCCTTTGGCAAAATTCAACACCCATTTATGATTAAAAAAAAAAAGTTCCAGAAAGCAAATATAGAAGGCACATACCTCAACATAATTAAAGCCATACATGATAAACCTACAGCAAACACTATCCTCAATGGCAAAAAATAGAAAGCATTTCCCCTAAAGTCAAGAACAAGGCAAGGGAACCCACTCTCACTACTACTGTTCAACATAGTTTTGGAAGTTATAGCCACAGCAATCAGAGAAGAAAAAGAAATAAAAGGAATGGAGATTGGAAAAGGAGAAGCAAAACTCTCACTGTTTGCAGATGACATGATCATCTACATAGAAAACCCTCAGGACTCCACCAGAAAATTACTAGCGCTAATCAACGAATATAGTAAAGTTGCAGGATATAAAATTACTACACAGAAATCCCTTGCATTTCTATACATTAACAATGAGAAAACAGAAAGACAAATTAAGGAAAAAACTCATTCACCATTGTTACGAAAAGAATAAAATACTTAGGAATATATCTACCTAAAGAAACAAAAGACCTTTATATATATAACACTGAAGAAAGAAATCTAAGATGACACAAATAGATGGAGAAATATAACATGCTCATGGATTGGAAGAATCAATATAGGGAAAATGAGTACACTACCCAAAGCAATCTACAGATTCAATGCAATCCCTATCAAGCTACCAATGGCATTTTGGAAATAATAATAATAATAAAACACTGGAATAGCCAAAGCAATCTTGAGAAAGAAGAATGGAACTGGAAGAATCAACCTGCCTGATTTAAGATTATACTACAAAGCTGCAGTCATCAAGACAGTATGGTACTGGCACAAAGACAGAAATATATATCAATGGAAAAAAAATAGAAAACCCAGAGATAAATCTACACATCTATGAGCACCTTATCTTTCACAAAGGAGCCAAAAATATACAATGGTGAAGAGACAATGTCTTTAACAAGTGGTGCTGGGAAAACTGGTCAACCACCTGTAAAAGAATGAAACTAGAATACTTTCTAACAACCGACACAAAAATAAATTCAAAAACAATTAAAGAACTAAATGTAAACCAGAAACTATAAAATTCCTAGAGGAAAACATAGGCAAAACACTCTCTGACATAAATCACAGCAAGATTCTCTATGACCCACCTACCAGAGTAATGGAAATAAATCAAAAAATAAACAAATGGGACCTAATTAAACTTACAAGCTTTGCACAACAAAGGAAACTATAAGCAAGGTGAAAAGACAGTCTTCAGAATGGGAGAACATTAATGAAGCAACTAACAAAGAATTAATTTCTAAAATATACAAACAGCTCATGCACCTCAATACCAGAAAAATAAACGACCCAATCAAAAAATGTGTCAAAATTCTAAACAGATATTTCTGCAAAGAAGACATACAGATGGCTAATAAACACATGAAAAAATGCTCAACATCACTCATTGTCAGAGAAATGCAAATCAAAACCAAAATGAGTTACCATCTCACACCAGTCAGAATGGTTGCTATCAAAAAGCCTACAAACAATAAATCCAGAAGAAGGTGTGGAGAAAAGGGAACCCTCTTACACAGTTGATGGGAATGCAAACTAGTACAGCCACTATGGAGAACAGTGTGATGATTCCTTGAAAAACTGGAAATAGATCTGCCATATGATGCAGCAATCCCACTGCTGGGCATACACACTGAGGAAACCAGAATTTAAAGAGACATGTGTGCCCCAATGTTCATCACAGTACTGTTTACAATAGCTGGGACATGGAAGCAACCTAGATATCCATTGGCAGATGAACAGACAAGAAAACTGTGGTACATATACACAATGGAATATTACTCAGCTATTAAAAAGAACACATTTGAATCAGATCTAATGATGTGGGTGAAACTGGAACCTTTTATACAGAGTGAAGTAAGTCAGAAAGAAAAGCATCAATACAGTATATTAATGCATATATATGGAATTTAGAAAGATGGTAACGACGACTCTATATACAAGACAGCAAAAGAGTCACATGTATAAAGCACAGACTTTTGGACTCTATGGGAGCAGAGGAGGGTGGGATGATTTGAGAGAACAGCATTGAAACATGTATATTACCATATGTGAAATAGATCACTGGTCCAAGTTCGGTGCATGAAACAGGGCATTCAAAGCCAGTGCACTGAGACAACTCAGAGGGATGGGATGGGGAGGGATGTGGGAGGGGGTTTCAGAAGGGGGTGTACATGGCAGACACATGTAAACCCATGGCTGCTTCATGTCAATGTATGGCAAGAACCACCACAATATTATAAAGTAATTAGCCTCCAATTAAAATAAATACATTAATTTTTTTTTAAAAAAAGCAGAGACATTACCTGCCAACAAAGATCCATCTAGTCAAAGCTATGGTTTTGCCAATAGCCATATATGGATGTGAGAGTTGAACTATAAAAAAAGCTGAGCACTGAAGAATTGATGCTTTTCAACTGTGGTGTTGGAGAAGATGCTTGAGAGTCCCTTGGACTGTAAGGAGATCCAACTAGTCAATCCTAAAGGAAATCAGTCCTGAATATTCATTTCAGCTTCAGCTGAAACTGAAGCTTTCAGTGATGAAAGCTGAAACTTCAATACTTTGGCCACCAGGTGTGAGGAACTGACTCATTGGAAAAGACCCTGATGGTGGGAAAGATTGAAGGCAGATGGAGAAGGGGATGACAGAGGATGAGATGGTTGTATGGCATCACCATGACTCAATGGACATGAGTTTGAGTAAGCTCTGGGAGTTAGTGATAGACAGGGAAGACTGGTATGTTGAAGTCCATGGGGTGGCAAAGAGTTGGACACGACTGAGTGACTGAACTGAATTGAACTGACTGAATCTTATGAAAGAAGACCAAAGATGGAGGTATCATGCTTTCTGATTTCAAACTATATTACAAAGTCTACTCACCACAATAGTGTTCTATTGGCATAACTAAAGTCATACAGATCAATAGAACAGAATAGAGAGCCAAGAAATAAACCCATACATATATTGTCCTTTAATTTATCACAAGAGAGTCAAGAATATACAATGGGGAAAGAAAGTTTCTTTAATAAATGATGTTGGGGCAGCCACATGCAAAAGAATGAAACTGGACACCAATCTTACACTACATGTGTGTATGAAAATTAATTCAAAAACCAAAGACGGACTTGAACATGAGTCCTGAAATCATAAAAATCCTAGAAAAAACCCAGGAGCTAAGCACCTTGATATTGGTCATGGTTATGATTTTTGACACCAAAAAGGCAAAAATGTCAAAAATAAACATATCAAATTAGGTAAACCAAATTATATACATCAAAGTAAACCATCAACAAAATGAACAGTCAGCCTATTGAATGGGAGAAAATATTAGCAAACCATGTATGTGATAAGGAGTTAATATCCAAAATATACAAAGAATTATTTAAAATCATTGGCAAAAGTGAAAGAAGCCAATTAAAAACTGCATCAGTTCAGTTTAGTCACTTAGTCGTGTCCGATTCTTTGTGACCCCATGAATTGCAGCACGTCAGGCCCCCCTGTCCATCACCAATTCCAGGAGTTCACCCAGACTCACATCCATCGAGTCAGTGATGCCATCCAGCCATCTCACCCTCTGTTGTCCCCCTCTCCTCTTGCCCCTAATCCGTCCCAGCATCAGAGTCTTTTCCAATGAGTCAACACTTCGCATGAGGTGGCTAAAGTACTGGAGTTTCAGCTTTAGCGTCATTCCTTCCAAAGAAATCCCAGGGCTGATCTCCTTCAGAATGGACTGGTTGGATCTCCTTGCAGTCCAAGGAACTCTCAGGAGTCTTCTCCAACACCACAGTTCAAAAGCATCAATTCTTTGGTGCTCAGCTTTCTTTATGGTCCAACTCTCACATCCATACATGACCACAGGAAAAACCATAGCCTTGACTAGATGGACCTTTGTTGGCAAAATAATGTCTCTGCTTTTGAATATGCTATCTAGGTTGGTCATAACTTGCCTTCCAAGGAGTAAGCGTCTTTTAATTTAATGGCTACAGTCACCATCCAGAGTGATTTTGGAGCCCAAAAAAATAAAGTCTGACACTGTTTCCACTGTTTCCCCATCTATTTCCCATTAAGTGATGGGACCGGATGCCATGATCTTCATTTTCTGAATGTTGAGCTTTAAGCCAACTTTTTCACTCTCCACTTTCACTTTCTTCAAGAGGCTTTTGAGTTCCTCTTCACTTTCTGCCATAAGGGTGGTGTCATATGCATATCTGAGGTTATTGATATTTCTCCCTGCAATCTTGATTCCAGCTTGTGCTTCTTCCAGTCCAGCATTTCTCATGATGTACTCTGCATATAAGTTAAATAAGCAAGGTGACAACATACAGCCTTGACGAACTCCTTTTCCTATTTGGAACCAGCCTGTTTTTCCATGTCCAGTTCTAACTGTTGCTTCTTGACCTGCATACAAATTTCTCAGGAGGCAGGTCAGATGGTCTGGTATTCCCATCTCTTTCAGAATTTTCCACAGTTTATTGTGATCCACACAGTCAAAGGCTTTGGCATAGGAGATCTTAATAGGTATTTTTCCAAAGAAGACATACATATGGTCAACAGGTAAACTAATATGTTTATACATATAAACCAATATATTTATATATATAGTACACACACATATATATACATGCAAATGTAAAGTAAATCAACTATACCTCACTTGAAAAAACACTACGGAGCAAAGAAGAAATCTCAATGAAATTTTAAAAAACTAATGTTTTGGCGTAAATGAAAATGAAAATGCAACTTAGCAAAAAGTGATTCAGCAAAATCAGTGCTTACAGGGAAATTAAATGCATATATTAGAAAACAAGCCTGGAAATCTATAATCTAAGCTTCTACATTAAAAAATTAGAGAAATAGAGCAAGTTATATTCAAAACATGGAGAAGGAAATGGCAACCCACTCTGGTACTCTTGCCTGGAAAATCCCATGGATGGAGAATCCTGGTAGGCTACAGTCCATGGGGTCACAGAGTCAGACATGACTTCATATTCAAAACAAACAAAAATAATAATATAAATTAGAACAGAAATAAATTAAACTAAAAACAGGAAATCAGTAAAACCAAAGGAGGTCAAAACGTAAATGCTTTTGTATAAAAAGCTTGCTTGGATAAGTGCACATCCAATAAATTGTTTTATGTTCATAAATAAATGAATATACACAATACTAATTTCTCTATCAATACATGAAATCAGTAAAAGTCAACATACTGTGACATGCAAAATCACAAAATATGTTGGTTTATCTAGACAATGCTGTCTTGAGAATCAGCAGAATTTTATTTTTGTTGAATTATGTTTAATTCATACAACCAGAGATTTTATTGAAGGATACAATAATAAATAATGAAAGTGAAAGAGGAGAGTGAAAAAGTTGGCTTAAAACTCCATATTCAAAAAGTAAGATCATGGCATCTGGTCCCATCACTTCATGGCAAATAGATGGGGAAACAAAGGAAACAGTGAGAA
>NW_011494888.1:1282579-1283610 GCF_000754665.1 Bison bison bison
GAAATCTTCCAGCAACAAAAGCCCGGGTCCAGACGGCTTCACAGCTGAATTCTACCAAAAATTTAGAGAAAAGCTAACACCTATCCTATTTAAACTCTTCCAGAAAATTGCAGAGGAAGGTAAACTTCCAAACTCATTCTATGAGGCCACCATCACCTTAATACCAAAACCAGACAAAGATGCCACAAAAAAAGAAAACTACAGGCCAGTATCACTGATGAACATAGATGCAAAAATTCTTAACAAAATTCTAGCAATCAGAATCCAACAACACATTAAAAAGATCATACACCATGACCAAGTGGGCTTCATCCCAGGGATGCAAGGATTCTTCAATATCTGCAAATCAATCAATGTAATACACCACATTAACAAATTGAAAAATAAAAGCCATATGATTGTATCAATAGATGCAGAGAAAGCCTTTGACAAAATTCAACATCCATTTATGATAAAAACTCTCCAGAAAGCAGGAATAGAAGGAACATGCCTTAACATAATAAAAGTTATATATCACAAACGCACAGCAAACATTATCCTCAATGGTGAAAAATTGAAAGCATTTCCTCTAAAGTCAGGAACAAGACAAGGGTGCCCATTTTCACCACTACTATTCAACATAGTTTTGGAACTTTTGGCCACAGCAATCAGAGCAGAAAAAGAAATAAAACGAATCCAAATTGGAAAAGAAGAAGTAAAACTCTCACTGTTTGCAGATGACATGATCCTCTATATAGAAAACCCTAAAGACTTCACCAGAAAATTACTAGAGCTAATCAGTGAATATAGTAAAGTTGCAGGATATAAAATCAACACACAGAAATTCCTTGCATTCCTATACCTTAATAATGAGAAAACAGAAAGAGAAATTAAGGAAACAATCCCATTCACCATTGCAATGAAAAGAATAAAATACTTAGGAATATATCTACCTAAAGAAACTAAAGACCTATATATAGAAAACTATAAGACACTGGTGAAAGAAATCAAAGAGGACACTAACAGATGGAGAAATATACCATGTTCATGGA
>NW_011494888.1:1284027-1284941 GCF_000754665.1 Bison bison bison
TGTTCATGGATTGGAAGAATCAATATAGTGAAAATGAGTATACTACCCAAAGCAATCTATAGATTCAATGCAATCCCTATCAAGCTACCAATGGTATTTTTCATAGAGCTAGAACAAATAATTTCACAATTTGTATGGAAATACAAAAAACCTCGAATAGCCAAAGAGATCTTGAGAAAGAAGAATGGAACTGGGGGAATTAACCTGCCTGACCTCAGGCTCTACTACAAAGCCACAGTTATCAAGACAGTACGGTACTGGCACAAAGACAGAAATACAGATTAATGGAACAAAATAGAAAGCCCAGAGATAAATCCATGCACCTATGGACACCTTATCTCTGACAAAGGAGGCAAGAACATACAGTGGAGAAAAGACAATCTCTTTTACAAGTGGTGCTGGGAAAACTGGTCAACCACTTGTAAAAGAATGAAACTAGAATACTTTCTAACGCCATACACAAAAATAAACTCAAAATGGATTAAAGATCTAAACGTAAGACCAGAGACTGTAAAACTCCTAGAGGAGAACATAGGCAAAACGCTCTCCGATATAAATCACAGCAGGATCCTCTATGACCCACCTCCCAGAATATTGGAAATAAAAGCAAAAATAAACAAATGGGACCTAATTAAACTTAAAAGCTTCTGCACAACAAAGGAAAATCTAAGCAAGGTGAAAAGACAGCCTTCAGAATGGGAGAAAATAATAGCAAATGAAGCATCTGACAAACAACTAATCTCAAAAATATACAAGCAACTCCTACAGCTCAACTCCAGAAAAATAAATGACCCAATCAAAAAAATGGGCCAAAGAACTAAATAGACATTTCTCCAGAGAAGACATACAGATGGCTAACAAACACATGAAAAGATGCTCAACACCACTCATTATCAGAGAAATGCAAATCAAAG
>NW_011494888.1:1285041-1290582 GCF_000754665.1 Bison bison bison
TGTACCCCCATGTTCATCGCAGCACTGTTTATAATAGCCAGGTCATGGAAGCAACCTAGATGTCCATCAGTAGATGAATGGATAAGAAAGCTGTGGTACATATACACAATGGAATATTACTCAGCCATTAAAAAGAATACATTTGAATCAGTTCTAATGAGGTGGATGAAACTGGAGCCTATTATACAGAGTGAAGTAAGCCAGAAAGAAAAACACCAATACAGTATACTAAGGCATATATATGGCATTTAGAAAGATGGTAATGATAACCCTGTAAGCAAGACAGCAAAAGAGACACAGATGTATAGAACAGTCTTTTGGACTCTGTGGGAGAGGGAGAGGGTGGGATGATTTGGCAGAATGGCATTGAAATATGTATAATATCATATATGAAATGAGTCGCCAGTCCAGGTTCAATGCATGATACTGGATGCTTGGGGCTGGTGCACTGGGACGACCCAGAGGGATGGTACGGGGAGGGTGGAGGGAGTGGGGTTCAAGATGGGGAACACGTGCATACCTGTGGTGGATTCATGTTGATGTATGGCAAAACCAATACAATATTGTAAAGTAATTAATCTCCAATTAAAATAAATAAATTTATATTAAAAAAAAAAACAAAAAACAAAAAACGCTTGCTCCTTGGCAGAAAAGTTATGACCAACCTAAACAGCATACTAAAAAGCAGAGACATTACTTTGCTGACAAAGGTCCAGGTAGTCAAAGCAATGGTTTTTCCAGTAGTCATGTATGGATGTGAGAGTTGGACTATAAGGGAAGCTGAATGCCAAAGAATTGATGATTTTGAACTGTGATGTTGGAGAAGATTCTTGAGAGTCCCTTGGACTGCAAGGAGATCAAACCAGTCAATCCGAAAGGAAATCAGTCCTGAAAGTTCATTGGACGGACTGATGTTGAAGCTGAAACTCCAATACTCTAGCCACCTGATGCAAAGAACTGACTCATTCGAAAGACCCTGATGCTGGGAAAGATTGAAGGCAGGAGGAGAAGGGACAACAGAGGATGAGATGGTTGGATGGCATCACCGACTCGATGGACACAAGTTCGAGTAAGCCCCAGTAGTTGGTGATGGACAGGGAAGCCTGGCATACTGCAATCCAATGGTTCATAAAGAGTCAGACATGACTGAGCAACTGAACTGAAATGAACTGAATAATAATAATTAACAATGAATTCTGATTTATTATTTGTTATAGAGATGTTTAAAAGGCATTGACCACTATATCATTCAAATATCCCCATCTTATGTTCTACAAAAGAAACTAAGTGCAATAAGAATTTTACTTCTCCTATGAAAACATGTATATATATATATGAGAATACATGAATATTTTCAACAATTAAAGTAGCATTTATTTCTTTTTTCTTTGTTTCAGCCCTAGGAAGCTTAAAAGTAAATATATTTCACTGTTTTTAAAGTATAGGAATACTGCCTAAACATATTGATAATTTTCCAAACTTTTATTTCAATTTTTTATTCTAATTTTAATACTTATATATTAACTATGCATATATATTCAACATGTAATTTGTATATTGAATATGCATTAATCTTAGGTTTATTTATAAGAATGAGGAAAAGTTTAAAATGATAATAATATCCTCTATTTGATGAAATTTTAAGTACTAAAACATTTTTATAGGTGGTTCAAATAATTTTATGGGACCCACTGGTCGTAACAAATACCTACTTCCAACAATGCAAGAGATAACTCTACATGTAGACATTACCAGATGGTCAATACCAAAATCATATTGATTATATTCTTTGTGGCCAAATATAGAGAAGCTCTCTACAGCCAGCAGAAACAAGACCTTGAGCTGACCGTGGCTCAGATCATCAGCTCCTTATTGCAAAATTCAGGCTCAAATTGAAGAAAATAGGGAAAACCACTAGGCCATTCAGGCATGACCTAAATCAAATTCCTTATGATTATACAGTGAAGGTGATGAATAGATTCAAGGGACTAGATCCGGTAGACACAGTGCCTGAAGAACTATGGACGTAGGTTCATAACACTGTACAGGAGATGGTGACCAAAACCATGCTCAAGAAAAAGAAATGCAAAATGCAAATGGTTGTCTGAGGAGGCCTTACAAATAGCTAAGAAAAAAAATGAAAGGCAATGGAGAAAGGGAGTTATACGTGACAGAATACAAAGTACCAGAGAATAGCAAGGAGAGAAAAGAAAGCATTCTTAAGTGAAAAATGCAAAGAAATAGAGGAAAACAATAGAATGGGAAAGACTAGAGATCTCTTAAAGAAAATTGGAGATACCAAGGGAACATAAAAAAAGCAGACACTACTTTGCCAACAATGGTCTGTCTAGTCAAAGCTATGGTTTTTCCAGTAGTCATGTATGGATGTGAGAGTTGGACCATAAAGGCTGAGTGCCGGATAATTGATGCTTTCAAACTGTGCTGTTGGAGAAGACTCTCAGAATCTGGTAGACTGCTAGGAGATAAAACCAGTCAGTCCTAAAGCAAACCAACCTTGAATTTTCATTGGAAGGACTGATGCTGAGGCTCCAATACTTTGGCCACCTGATGTAAAAAGTCAACTTGTTGGAAAAGACTCTCATGCTGGGAAAGATGGAAGGCAGGAGGAAAAGTGGATGACAGGGTATCAGATAGTTGGAAAACATCACCAACTCAATGGACATGAGTTTGAGTGAGCTCTGGGAGATGGTAAAGGACAGGGAAGCTTGGGGTGCTGCAGTCCACGGGGTCACAAAGAGTCAGACATGACTAAGTGACTGAACAAGAAAGGGAACATTTCCTGCAAATATAGGCACAATAAAGGATAAAAATGGTAAAGGCCTAAGAGAAGCAGAAGAAATTGAGAAGAGGTGGCAAAAATACACTGAAGACTTGTAAAAAAAAGGTCTTAATGACCCAGCTAACCACAATAGTGTGGTCACTGGGTCACTCCCCTAGAGCCAGACATTCTGGAGTGTGAAGTCAAGTGGTCCTTAAGAAATGTTACTACAAGCAAAGCTAGTGCAGGTGATGGAATTCCAGCTGAGCTACTTCAAATCCTAAAAGATGATGCTGTTAAAATGTTGCACTCAATATGCCAGAAAATTTGGAAAATTCAGCAGTGGCCATAGGACTGGAAAAGGTCAGTTTTCATTCCAGTCGCAAAGAAATAATGCAAAAGAATGTTCAAATTATCATACATTTGCACTTATTTCACATGCTACCAAAATTATACTCAAAATCCTTCAAGCTAGGCTTTAGCAGTATGTGAACTGAGAACTTCCAGATGTACAAGCTGGATTTAGAAGAGACAGAGGAAAAAGGGATCAAATTGTCAATATATGTTGGATCATAGAAAAAGCAAGGAAATTAAAAAAATATATATATACACTTCTGCTTCAATGACCACACTAAAGCCTTTGACTGTGTGGATCACAACAAACTGTGAAACATTCTTGATGAAAGGGAAATACCAGACCACCTTAACTGCCTCCTGAGAAACATGTATGCAGGTCAAGAAACAACAGTTATAACCGGACATGGAACAATGGACTGGTTCAGAATTGGGTAAGGAGTATGTCAAGTCTGTATATGGTCACCCTGCTCATTTAACTGCTATGCAAAGTACATCATGAGAAATGCTGTGTTGGATGAAGCACAAACTGGAATCAAGGTTGCTGGGAGAAATATCCACAACCTCAGATATGCAAATGACACCACTTTAAAGGCAGAGAGTGAAAAGGAACTAAAGAGACTCCTGATGAAGGTGAAAGAGGAAAGTGAAAAAACTGGCTTAAAAATCAATATTCAAAAAACTAAGATCATGGCATCTTGTCCTATCACTTCATGGCAAATAGAAGGGCAAAAAGTGGAAACAGTGACAGATTTCATTTTCCTGGGCTCCAAAATCACTGCAGATGGTGACTGCAGCCACAAAATTAAAAGATGCTTGCTCTTTGGAAGAAAAGCTATGACAAACTTAGACTGTATTAAAATGCAGAAGCATCACTTTGCTGACAAAGGTCTGCATAGCCAAAGATATGGTTTTTCCAGTAGTCATATACAGATGTGAGAGTTGGACCATAAAGGAGGCTGCATGCCAAAGAACTGATGTTTTGAACTGTGGTGCTGGAGAAGACTCTTGAGAGTCCCTGTGAAACCAAGGAAATCAAACTAGTAAATCCTAAAGACATCAACCCTGAATATTCATCGGAAGGACTGATGTTAATGCTCCAATACTTTGGCCACCTGATGTTCAGTGCTGATTCATTGGAAAAGACCCTGATGCTGGGAAAGATCAAAGGCAGGAGGAGAAGAGGAAAAAAGAGGAAGAGATGGTTGGATGCATCACTGAATCAATGGACATGGGTTTGAGCAAAATCAGGGAGATAGTGAAGGACAGGGAAGCTTGGCATGCTGCAGTTCATGGGGTTGGAAACAGTTGGTCATAACTTAGCGACTGAATAATAGCAACAACAATCCACAATTTGGAGAAGGAAATGGCAACCCACTCTAGTATTCTTGCCTGGAATATCCCACTGACAGAGAAGCCTGGTGGGTTACAGTCCATGGTGTTGGAAACAGTTGGACATGACTGAGCACACACACCATCAATCCACAATTGGATATCATCAATACCATATATAACATTTTAATAATATCATAAACTTCCTTAACTTTATGCTTTCTAATGATGTCAGTTAAGTTTGAAATTTCTAGCAAGTTGCAGTTGCCACTAAATCAATACTGAAGATTAAAATGCTATTAAGTATTTAACAATATATCAGACATTAATTTGCATTTAGAATAGTTCAAGAATTATTGTTTTAATAATGTGTCCAATAAGAGTTTACTTGTTTACGGGAATTAATAACTTATGGGAATGATTTTTTCTAAATGTTGTTAGTCACTCAGTCATGTCCAACTCTTTGCAACCCCTGGACTATAGCCTGCCAGGTTCCTTTGTCCATGGAATTCTCTAGGCAAGAATACTGGAATGGTAGCTAATCTGTTCTCCAGGGGATCTTCCTGACCCAGGGATGGAAGCTGGGTCTCCTACATTGCAGGTGAATTCTTTATCATCTGAGCCACCAGGAAAGCCCCACTGTTTTTTAATGCCAGTACAAATATAGAATATGGAATTAAATTCATATATTTTACAAATCTTTTCTATCCATCAAGAAAATCAATAGAATATGCTTATGCCATTGATTTATAAAGCCCTTAATTAACTGCCTAGGCCATATTTTACAAGTTAATATTATCAATATTAACAGAAATGGTATGGACCTAACAGAAGCAGAAGATATTAAGAAGAGATGGCAAGAATACACAGAAGAACAGTACAAAAAAGATCTTCACGACCCAGATAATTGCGATGGTGTGATCACTGACCTAGAGCCAGACATCCTGGAATGTGAAGTCAAGTAGGCCTTAGAAAGCATCACTAAGAACAAAGCTGGTGGAGGTGATGGAATTCCAGTTGAGCTATTCCAAATCCTGAAAGATGATGCTGTGAAAGTGCTGCACTCAATATGCCCT
>NW_011494888.1:1290873-1291187 GCF_000754665.1 Bison bison bison
GCTTTATTGACTATGCCAAAGCCTTTGACTGTGTGGATCACAGTAAACTGTGGAAAATTCTGAAAGAGATGGGAATACCAGACCACGTGATCTGCCTCCTGAGAAACCTGTATGCAGGTCAGGAAGCAACAGTTAGAACTGGACATGGAACAACAGACTGGTTCCAAATAGGAAAAGGAGTTCGTCAAGGCTGTATATTGTCACCCTGTTTATTTAACTTATATGCAGAGTACATCATGAGAAATGCTGGACTGGAAGAAACACAAGCTGGAATCAAGATTGCCGGGAGAAATATCAATAACCTCAGATATGCA
>NW_011494888.1:1291313-1295625 GCF_000754665.1 Bison bison bison
ATGGCATCCGGTCCCATCACTTCATGGCAAATAGATGGGGAAACAGGGGAAACAGTGTCAGACTTTATTTTTCTGGGCTCCAAAGTCACTGCAGATGGTGACTGCAGCCATGAAATTAAAAGACACTTACTCCTTGGAAGAAAAGTTATGACCAACCTAGATAGGATATTCAAAAGCAGAGACATTACTTTGCCAACAAAGGTCCATCTAGTCAAGGCTATGGTTTTTCCTGTGGTCATGTATGGATGTGAGAGTTGGACTGTGAAGAAGGCTGAGCACCGAAGAATTGATGCTTTTGAAATGTGGTGTTGAAGAAGACTCTTGAGAGTCCCTTGGACTGCAAGGAGATCCAACCAGTCCATTCTGAAGGAGATCAGCCCTGGGATTTCTTTGGAAGGAATGATGCTAAAGCTGAAACTGAAGTACTTTGGCCACCTCGTGCGAAGAGTTGACTCATTGGAAAAGACTCTGATGCTGGGAGGGATTGGGGGCAAGAGGAAAAGGGGATGACAGAGGATGAGATGGGTGGATGGCATCACTGACTCGATGGATGTGAGTCTCAGTGAACTCCGGGAGCTGGTGATGGACAGAGAGGCCTGGCGTGCTGCAATTCATGGGGTCGCAAAGAGTCAGACATGACTGAGCGACTGATCTGATCTGATTATCAATATTTGATCTGAGCTGGATAAATGGGCCCCATTCTTCCTAATGATTTGCACAGTAAGTGATTGATGATGTCTTTTACTTTTTCCAGTACCAATAAATTAAAATATGCAACTTTCTATGAGATTGTTGACTATACGTTTTCATGTACAACTCTGATCATAAAGCCAAAACTATACGGATTGGAAACACAGACCTAACGGTCTCATTCACATTCATGAAACTCCTGGGAAAGTGAGATTGGGAGCCATCAGAAAAACAACAGAGTTTTTTTTTATACTAAGGGGATCTGGAATTTATACCATCGAATGGTAACAAACATGTTATGACAGGCTCAATTCTACCTTACCCAGGAAAGGACAGTGGTATTCCTTGTGCAAATGCAGGTTGTGATGAGAACAGTAGGTACCGAATGTACACAGTCATCAAGACACAGTGAAAGAGCAACTGTACTTGTTTTCAATAGATAACTAAAGTAATAAGTTTGAAAAAAATCAAAGAGTGTGTGACACAGGCTTTTCACCTCTCTCATGATCGTATGTATTGTAAAAGTAAATGGAGCCAACAACAGGAACATCTAAACAATACTATTCCTATATTTTAAAAGTTTGGGGAATTTTCAGCATTAAAATTCTCTTATGTTTATGATTTGTCAAGCTCACCAAGTTTATTGGCAAAGTTATTTTTCTTTTTTTTTCTGTAATCTAATCCATGTATTAGAATTCCCCTAATTAAAGAATGCTTAATAAAAAAAAGAAAATGCTCAAGAGAAAAAGTCCAAGAAGTAGTTGATGCTTTAAGGTTGATTTAAAAAAAAAAAATGAAATTTGTACATTTGAACTGTTAGAGTTTAATCTGGAATAATGATGAGTATCATTTTCAGTAACCCTGTAATCCATTCAGATTTCTCTAAGAATTTATTTGCATCAATTAATATGAAAAAATATTTAGGAGAATTTTATTTTGAGATTTGAAATAAAATGGGGCATATTTTTGGTGTCACTGCACCCCCAAAAGTCCATTTATCACAGAGAAGTTGGTACAGAGAGCTCACCGCTAGCTGTGTCCTTTTATCAGCCTGACTAGTGGAGCCTGAGATTTGTAGGATTCTGCACACTGGACTGAGTAATATCAAATACCACACCCCTATCAGTCCCATTATTAAATATCAAAACCAGATTGGGGGACACCCTCAAACAACCTATATATCTTATATTTGAATAAAGTGAGAAACATAAACAGAGATAGCCCAAGGCCTTGAAAACAAATTGATGACACAGATAGGTGTAAAAAATAGGTTTCCTGATACCTAGGCCAATGCTTTTATTGCATTTTCATGTTGCCTAGTAGTACAGAGTATTGAAAATTGTGAATAAAAAATATTTCTAGATTTTAAAAATCTGATTTTCTTTTTTTATATGAATGTGTCCCCCAAAATAAAATATGGATCACTTCTGTAGGCCACTTTATATTTTCTCAGTATATATTCTTTATTATGTGCCTTGTAAAAGAAAAAAATATACAACAAAATATTGAGAATAATAAAATGATTCTCCTATCCTTCTTGGCCACTGTATTCCAGCCTCAGAAGTAACCACAGATAACCATTCCTTCTGGATTCTTCAAGACAGTATATATACATTTTTTAAAATTCACTTAAATAAGCTCGTTATTCACTTGATACATTGAATTAACTTTATTGTGGTCATCTCCTTATGTTGGTATCTATGGCTTTATCTTCTACCTATTGTTTGATTGTATTTAATTTTACTAGTACATCCTAGTTAATTAACAGACTCTGATTAGTGGACAGTAGATCTTACATTATTTGGCAAAGTCTTTAGCAGCAAATCGGAACTCTCAAGTATATAATTTTTTTTTAACTGTTCTTTTCTGTAATAGAAACTCTCTATGAACACTCAGTGGCTTGGCCTTAGTAGCTCTTTGGTGCCACTACAGGTGTCTTATGATTCTTTCATAAGACACCTTTGTCCTCATAGTTGCAAAATGTCTTCCCCACGTCATTGTCACACCCTCATCAGAACCGTCTCTTTAATGGGGAAAATGAGAACTTTGCCCAGTGCTGGCTTAATATATTTCTGCTTGCATCTCATTGCTAGGAAGATATGAAATGACCACTCCTGGTGGCAAGGAAGGTAAGCAAAGGCAGTATTGAATTCAATTAAATGAGCAAGGAGTTGGAGCTTTGATTGAGTTGATCAAATGATGGTGTTTTTCATGAATTGTTAGGGAAATTAAGTAAATTGTCTTGACTGGGCTTCAGAGACAAAGCAGAACAGGCCTCTGACCTTGCTTCTAACCTGCCTGGACACTGCCCTGACTGTGAGTAACTGCCTGCTGTGAATACAAGACTTGTAGCACCATAGATGAGATAGAGGAAAAATCTTGAAATTGTTGAGCCCCTCGAGGAGCCCTGGCCAAACAAGTTCCAGGTTTAACAACATTCAAAGTTTTACAAGACAAGTTCAGTCACTCACTCATGTCCAACTCTTGGTGACCCCATGGACTGGAGCACACCAGGTCTCCCTGTCCATCAACTCCCAGGACTCAAACTCATGTCCATTGACTCAGTGATGCCATCTAACCATCCCATCCTCTGTCATCCTCTTCTCCTCCTGCCCTCAATCTTTCCCAGCATCAGGGTCTCTTCAAATGAGTCAGCTCTTAGTATAAGGAGGTCAAAGTATTAGAGTCTCAGCTTCAACATCAGTCCTTCCATGAACACCCAGGACTAATCTCCTTTAGGATAGACTGGTTGGATCTCCTTGCAATCCAAAGGACTCTCAAGAGTCTTCTCCAACACCACAGTTCAAAAGCATCAATTATTTGGCACTCAGCTTTCTTTATAGTAGGATTCTCTGGTAGCTCAGAGGGTAAAGTGTCTGCCTGCAATGCAGGAAACCTGGGTTCGATCCCTGGGTCAGGATGATCCCCTGGAGAAGGAAATGGCAACCCACTCCAGTACTCTTGCCTGGAAAATCCCATGGACAGAGAAGCCTGGTATACTACAGTCCATGGGATCGCAAAAAGTTGGACACAACTGAGTGACTTCACTTTCTTTCTTTATAGTCCAACTCTCACACCCATACATGACTATTGGACAAACCATAGCCTTGACTAGACGGATCTTTGTTGGCAAAGTAATATCTCTGCTTTTTAATATGCTGTCTAGGTTGGTCATACTTTCCTTCCAAGGAGTAAGCATCTTTTAATTTCATGGCAGCAATCACCATCTTCAGTGATTTTGCACCCCCCAAAAATAAAGTCAGCCACTGTTTCCCCCGTTTCCCTATCTATTTGCCATGAAGTGATGGGACAGGATGCCATGATCTTCGTTTTCTGAATGTTGAGCTTTCAGCCAACTTTTTCACTCTCCTCTTTCATGTTCATCAAGAGGCTCTTTATTTCTTCTTCACTTTCTGCCATAAGGATGGTGTCATCTGCATATCTGAGGTTATTGATATTTCTCCTGGCAATCTTGATTTCAGCTTGTGCTTCTTCCAGCCCAGTGTTTCTCATGATGTACTCTGAATATAAGTTAAATAAGCAGGGTGACAACATACAGCCTTGATGTACTCCTTTACCTCTTTGTAATCAGTCTGTTGCTCCATGTCCAGTTCTAACTGTT
>NW_011494888.1:1296042-1318544 GCF_000754665.1 Bison bison bison
AAGGCTTTGGCGTAGTCAATAAAGCAGAAATAGATGTTTTTCTGGAACTCTCTTGCTTTTTCCATGATCTAGCAGATGTTAGCAATTTGATCTCTGGTTCCTCTGCCTTTTCTAAAACCAGCTTGAACATCTGGAAGTTCACGGTTCACGTATTGCTGAAGCCTGGCTTGGAGAATTTTGAGCATTACTTTACTAGCGTGTGAGATGAGTGCAATTGTGCTGTAGTTTGAGCATTCTTTCATACGTACATATACACACACACACTGGAATAATACTCAGTCATAAAAAGAATGAACTAATGTCATTTCTAACAATATGGATGCAACTAGAGATCATCATACTAAGTGAAGTAAGTCAAAGAAAAACAAACCCTTATGACATCACTTATATGGGGAATCTAAAATATGGACACAAAGGAAACTACGTTGAGAAGAAAAACTGACTCATAGACATAGAGGACAAGCTTATGCTTGCTGAGGGAGCTGGGGAGGGAGAGCAATGGACTGAGAGTTTGGGATTAGCAGATGTAAGCTATTACATTTAGAATGAATAAACTGTCTATTTAGAACAGAATACTGTATAGTACAGAGAACTGCATTCAATATCCTATGATAAACTGTAATGGAAAAGGATATAAAAAAAGAATGCATATATATGTGTATAACTGAGTCACTTTACTGTACAGCAGACATTGGCACAACACCGTAAATCAACTATACTTTGATTAAAAAATGTGTATCCACCAACAAATAAACACTAAGCCTTCTTCTGAAAGAAAGAAAGGGGAAAACTAAAAAAGAAGAGAATGAGAGTTATTGAGGGGAGCACTGGTTTTAGGGTCAGGCAGCCCAGACTTGGATATTGAGGTTTCTCTAATCTCAGTTTCCCTATCAGTAGATGAGAAAAAATTAGCTTTTGGCATTTAACATAATAGCACAAGCAGGGATACTTGTTGGCTGAATTCTTTACAAGATTCCTGTCTCCTATTCCTCTGCAATATTGTAGTCTCATATAAGAGATGGAGACTGTTGAAACTAAGAAAGATGTTCAGTGTGGTATACATTTCCATCTTGTCTGTGGTACTCTTAGCACTGATACATCTGTGTATTTTTATGCCAACACCAAATAGCCTTGATTATAGATTTATAATAGGTTTTGGTTTTTTGATTGTGTCCAGTATAGCAAAATATAACTTAGTAATTTTTCTTTGAAGTTTATTTCTAATATTAACAGTTATTCTTTTATAAGATGTTAAATGCGCTTCCCTGTTAGCTCAGTTGGTAAAGAATCCACCTGCAATGCAAGAGACCCCAGTTTGATTTCTGGGTTAGAAAGATCCCCTGGAGAAGGGATAGGTTACCTACTCCAGTATTCTTGGGCTTCCCTTGTGGCTCAGCTGGTAAAGAATCTGCCTGCAATGCAGGAGACCTGGGTTCAAACCCTGAATTGGGAAGATCCCCTGGAGAAGGGAAAGGCTACTTCAGTATTCTGGCCTGGAGAATTCCATGGACTGTATAGTCCATGGGGTCACAAAGAGTCAGACACAACTGAGCAACTTTCACTTTTACAAGATGTTAAATGATTTCCCATTTTCCATCCACTCCAACACATCAGCAATAATATAAATACCAAAAATAGATTTTAGTTGAATTACATTTAGAGAAAATTTTATAAAAGATTACCACTTCTATAATATAAAGACAGGTTAACTAAGATAGTTTAATCCTCTAATAAGGATTAAACTACAGAAGTAGTGACTGAGCATGAATCTTGATGGATGAATGTGTTTCTATTAGGTACAGATGAGAAGGAGCATTTTAGGAAAAGAAAACAGCAACCTGTGAAGACAGGCATTACCAGTCATGTGTATTATAATGCACAGACAGATTTATGTCTGGCCAGAGAGCTACATAACAGCTTTAAAATGAATAGGAGTAAACACTCATTTCCCAAATTAAACTTGCAGTTTTTCTCTCCATAGTTATTAATATGTTGTTCTCATTTTGGGGAGAGGTTGAGGATGGAAATACTTAGTATGTTATTTTAACTCATGTTACTGTCCTATATCAACATATTAACATCACAAAAATGGACAATTTTTGTCTGGCTACCTTTTTTATTTTTTTCCATCCAGTTATTTATTGACTTGTTCAAGGTCTTGTTGAAAGTAAATTTGTTTTCAACACTGATTTGTATTCTGTAGTTTACTATTTTATGGAGGAATTATTTTCTTCAAAATATTTTATACAATAAAGTGTATTGAGATCATTTGTATGGAAGACTGCATAAAATAGAACAATTGCTATTATTAATTCCAAACCAGTACAGCATATAAAAAGGGTAGCAATTGTTGCTGTGCTTTTTTTATGTCTTAAGAATTCTGGGAACTTCCAAAGATTGATTGTAATGGAGGAAAATGATTAATTTGACACATAATACACATAATACAACTAAACATAACCTTATTTCTCATATATGTTATTAGTAAGAATTTTTCATGTTTTTCAATGTCTCATTTAAATGTTTCTCAACTAAAGTAGCTTCTCAAGCCTGGAAAATACTTCTTTTCATTTACTGTCTTTCTATAGCAATCCTACAGAACACCGATCTCATTAAAATGAGACTGGGTGTGTTAAATGGTATGAGAATGGCTCCATTAACGGTAAATTTTTTACACTATACTTGTGGGGGGGCAGTGGGCATTGGTAACATCCAATTAACTCATCAATTTCTACAAAAGGATGTTTTCTACTAATTTAGTGAAGTGTTCTTCCTTGATTATATTTCTGTTTCTCACTATAATAAATCTAGAATTCCAGAAGTACAGAACATTGAAGATGAATAGAGCAAAGGCTTTTCATAAAATAATATTAATAGTCAAGAGGCCAAGTGGAATCAATGGGGAAACTTAATCCTAACTCAATTTGTAATTTTTAAGCAGCTCATGCAGCTCAATACCAGAAAAACAAACAACCCAATCAAAAAGTAGACAAAAGACCTAAACAGATATTTCTCCAAAGACATACAGATGGCTAATAAACACATGAAAAGATGCTCAACATTATCAGAGAACTGCAAATCAAAACCACAGTTAAGTATCATCTCACACCAGTCAGAATGGCCATCATTAAAACATCTACAAACAATAAATGCTGGAGCGGGTGTGGAGAAAAGGGAACCCTCTTACACTGTTGGTAGTAATGCTAGCTGGTACAGCCACTATGGAGAATTGTGTGGAGATTCCTTAAAAAACTGGGAATAGAACTGCCACATGACCCAGCAATCCCACTGCTGGGCATACACCCCAAAGAAACCAAAACTGAAAGAGACACATGTACCCCAGTGTTCACTGCAGCACTGTTTACAGTAGCTAGGACATGGAAGCAACTTAAATGTCCATCAGCAGATGAATGGATAAGGAAGTTGTGGTATACATACACAATGGAATATTACTCAGCTATAAAAAAGAACACATTTGAGTCAGTTCTAATGAGGTGGATGAAACTGGAGCCTATTATACAGAGTGAAGTCAGTCAGAAAGAAAATATAATTACTGTATGTTAATGTATATAAATGGAATTTAGAAAGATGGTTCCAATGATCCTACATACAGGGCAGCAAAAGAGACAAAGATGCAAAGAACAGACTTTGGGACTCAGTGGGAGAAGGCAAGGGTAGGATGATTTGAGAGAATAGCATTGAAACATGTATATTACCAGGTTTCCCTGACAGCTCAGTTGGTAAAGAATCTACCTGCAGTGCAGGAGACCCTGGTTTGATTCCTGGGTTAGAAAGATCCCCTGGAGAAGAGATAGGCTACCCACTGCAGTATTCTTGGGCTTCCCTTGTGGCTCAGCTGGTAAAGAATCTGCCTGCAATGCAGGAGATCTGGGTTTGATCCCTGGGTTGGGAAGTTCCCCTGGAGAAGGGAAAGGCTACCCACTCCAGTACTCTGGCCTGGAGAATTCCATGGACTGTATAGTCCATGGGGTCGCAAATGTCAGACACGACTGAGCGACTTTCACTTTCATGTATATTAACAAATGTAAAGTAGATGATGAGTGCAAGTCCCATGCATGAAGCAGGACACCCAGAGGTACTGTGGGGGAGGGAGATTGGAAGGAGTTCAGGATGGGAGGGCACACACATATACCTGTGGCCACTTCATGTTAATGTATGGCAAAAACCATCACAATACTGTAACTACCCTCCAATTTAAGTAAACAAAATGATTTTTTAAAAAAAAACATAGGAAATTTTTTCATTAAGACATGCCATTTACAAATAGAGTTGTTGGGTCTTTTCTTCCTAAATTTGTAAAGAGTGGATGTTAATATGGACTGAATGGGATCCTATGGGATGAAGACAGAATTGAGAAGCTGAATCCCTCACCCACCTACCAAACAACAGTATTTTCCTTGTCAGCTCCTTTCTTGTGTATCTGTGAAACAAAGCTAGGCAGCAGGTAGAGAGAAAGAGTAATTTAAATGATCCAGATAACCTTCTGGAGAAGGCAATGGCACCCTACTCCAGTACTCTTGCCTGGAAAATCCCATGGACGGAGGAGCCTGGTAGGCTGCAGTCCATGGGGTCGCAAAGAGTTGCACATGACTCAGTGACTTCACTTTCACTTTTCACTTTCATGCATTGGAGAAGGAAATGGCAACCCACTCCACTGTTCTTGCCTGGAGAATCCCAGGGACGGGGAGTCTGGTGGGTTGTCGTCTATGTGGTCACACAGACTTGGACACGACTGAAGTGACTTAGCAGCAGCAGATTTCCTTCAGGAGACTGAAGAGAGATAAGAAGCAGCAGAAAGAGGACAGGAAGAAAGGGCAGACCCCAGAGGCTGGGATTTCAGGGAGTGAGGATGGAGAAGCAGAGAGGAAAGTTCAGGGGAGCCCTTGTCATTCCCATAAGGGTGTTGATGGTGACCAACACAAAGACAACTATTTAAAAGACATTTAATATCTATAGCCTGCCCTTTGAAAATGTATCAGGATGTGGATAAAACTGTGAGTGCATATCAGTGACCATAGCTTTTTTGGACTGTACTGTTTTGAATATACCTCTGTACAGCATTGGGGCACCTGGGCCCATTATGTAACCTTTCTTTCTTGTGTATGTGTGTTTGTGTGTATTTAGCTGACAATTGTGATTTAGCAGTAACAGAATTTGCTGCTATTTATAGCTGGTTCCAAATAGGAAAAGGAGTACGTCAAGGCTGTATATTGTCACCCTGCTTATTTAACTTATATGCAGAGTACATCATGAGAAACGCTGAGCTGGAAAAAGCACAAGCTGGAATCAAGATTGCCAGGAGAAATATCAGTAACCTCAGATATGAAGATGACACCACCCTTGTGGAAGAAAGTGAAGAGGAACTAAAAAACCTTTTGAAAGTGAAAGAGGAGAGTGAAAAAGTTGGCTTAAAGTTCAACATTCAGAAAACGAAGATCATGGCATCTGGTCCCGTCACTTCATGGGAAATAGATGGGGAAACAGTGGAAACAGTTTCAGACTTTATTTTTTTGGGTCCAAAATCACTGCAGATGGTGACTGCAGCCATGAAATTAAAAGACACTTACTCCTTGGAAGAAAAGTTATGACCAATCTAGATAGCATATTGAAAAGCTCAGACATTACTTTGCCAACAAAGGTCCATCTAGTCAAGGCTATGGTTTTTCCTGTGGTCATGTATGGATGTGAGTGAGAGTTGGACTGTGAGGAAAGCTGAGCACTGAAGAATTGATGCTTTTAAATTGTGGTGTTGGAGAAGACTCTTGAGAGTCCCTTGGACTGTAAGGAGATCCAACCAGTCCATTCTGAAGGAGATCAGCCCTGGGATTTCTTTGGAAGGAATGATGTTAAAGCTGAAACTCCAGTACTTTGGCCACCTCATGCGAAAAGTTAACTCATTGGAAAAGACTCTGATGCTGGGAGGGATTGGGGGCAGGAGGAGAAGGGGACGACAGAGGATGGATGGCATCAGTGACTCGATGGACGTGAGTCTCAGTGAACTCCGGGAGTTGTTGATGGACAGAGAGGCCTGGCGTGCGGCAATTCATGGGGTCGCAAAGAGTCGGACACAACTGAGCAACTGAACTGAACTAAGGGCTGCTCTTTCCTGCAGATCTGATAAGTGGGAGCTATGTTTGACTCTTTGAGACCCCACTGACTGCAGCACATCAGGCTTCCCCATCCTTCACTATCTCCTGGAGTTTGCTCAAACTCCTGTGTATTGAGTTGGTGATGCCATTCAACCATCTCACCCTCTGTTGCCCCATAGAAGGCAAAAAGGTATTATTAATAGAGAAGAAAAGAAGAGAAAAGAGAAGTAGAACTACCCTGGGACAAGAAATAATATAAACACATTCTGAAATACATTTCAAATATGAAATACATTTATACATTTATATGTGAAACTCAGATGGCTAGAAATACAGGTTTCATAATCTATCAGTCTATACCGTCTTGAACATGGCACCTGATTCTGCTGCCAACTTCCAACTTTGTACCCAGATCAAGGTCTGTACAACCTTAAAACAAAGAACACACTGAAATAAGAATAAACCGTATATATTATGCATTTGAGACTGTGGAAAGACTCTTCTGTCATCGCTGGATACTAAAGAGATGTTAATGTGGAGAATATTGGGAGAAAGAAACACAAAGCCTGTAATTCCTCATTCCTTTTTCATTGTTGTCTACGCATTCATAAGTTTATAAGGACAAATATTTCACAGCTTACAGTAACGGTTCATTTTAATATACAGTTTCCAGGAAAGGGAAACATATGCATATTAGATGTTTTTTTTTAGTGAAGTTTTATAAATCCCAAACTGAAAGTTAAAGGAGTGAGTCGAGAAAAACAGGTAAAGAGAGCAAACAGTACAAACTTCCAGTTATAAAATAAATCTAGGGGTGTAATGTTGACCCTGGAGATAATAGTTAATAGTACTGTTCTGCACCTTAGAAACTTGCTAATGAAGAGAGTAGATCTTAAAAATTCTCATCACTAGAAAAAAAATTGACTGTGTACGGTGATAGATAGCAACTAGACTTACTATGGTGATCATTTCACAGTATATATACAAACATCCAATCATTATGTTATATATCTGAAACTAATAGAATTTATATGGCATTTAGACCTCAATTTTAAAAAGAGCTGACTTCCTGTAATTCACAGAGACATATAATTAGACTGCTCAGGGCATCTTTAGAAGAAGCTGTCCCATGGAGTTGATATGCCCACTAGCAAGGTTTTAAAGGGCAAGCCCTTGTTATGGAGAAAGGAATTTGGGTACTTGGATATAAAAAAAAAGAAAAGAAAGAAAGAAAAGTACACACACACTGACAATAGTATAACCAAAGTAAATTTTCAGAGAAATGAACATTGTAAAAATATGAGAAAAAATGTCCTTTAGTACTTACAAAAGGACTTCTGGAGTCATATGGATTTTCACTTTTCAAGACCTGTCCTTTTTTGGCAAATGATGTGGCCAAAAAGGAAATAATATCCAAAAAATACAAAGCAGCTCAACATCAAAACAACAACAACAAAAACAGTCTAATCAAAAAATGGGCAGAATAGCTCAACAGAGCTTTTTTTCAAAGAAGATATATAGATGGGCAAAAGGCACATGAAACAATGCCCAACATTGTTAATCTGAGAAATGCAAATCAAAACCACAATGAGGCATCACCTCACACCTGTCAGAATGGCCATCCTCAAAGTCTACGAAGAATAAATGCTGGAGAGGGTGTAAAGAAAAGGGAACCCTCCTACATTTTTGTTGGGAATGTAAATTGTTGCAGACAGTGTGGAAAACTGTGGAGATTCCTTAAAAACTAAAAACAGAGCTATATCATTATTCTGCAATCCCATTCCTAGGCATATATGTAGATAAAACCACAATCTGAAAAGACACATACACCAGCACTATTTACAATAGCCAAGACATTAAAGCAACCTAATGTCCAAGGAATAGACAGATAAATGGTAATTAAGATGTGGTATATATATACAGATTATAGTTGGATCATAGGAAAAGCAAGAGAATTCCAGAAAAACATCTATTTCTGCTTTATTGACTATGTTAAAGCCTTTGACTGTGTGGATCACAACAAACTGGAAAATTCTTAAAGAGATGGGAATACCAGACCACCTTGCCTGCCTACTGAGAAATCTGTATGCATGTCAAGAAGACCTGCAGTTAGAACTGGATGTGGAATAACAGCCCAGTTCAAAATTGGGCAACATGTGTGTCAACGCTGTATATTATCACCCTGCTTATTAACTTATATGCAGAGTACATCATGCAAAATGCCAGGCTGGATGAAGCACAAGCTGAAATAAAGATTGCTGAGAGAAATATCAATAACCTCAGATATGCAGATGACATCACCCTTATGGAAGAAAGAGAAGAGGAACTAAAGAGCCTCTTGATGAGGGTGAAAGAGGAGAGTGAAAAAGTTGGCTTAAAACTCAACATTCAAAAAATTAAGAGTAGAGCATTCAGTCCCATCAGTTCATGGCATATAGATGGGGAAACAGTGGAAACAGTGACAGACTTTATTTTCTTGGGCTCCAAAATCACTGTGGATGGTGACTCCAGCCATGAAATTAAAAGACGCTTGCTCCTTGGAAGGAAAGCTACGACAAGCCTAGATAGCATATTAAACAGTAGAAATATTACTTTGCCAACAAAGGTCCCTATAATCAAAGCTATAGTTTTTCCAATAGTTATGTATGAATGTAAGAGTTGTAACATAAGGAAGGCTGAGTGCCAAAGAACTGATGCTTTTAAATTGTGGTAGTGGAGAAGACTCTTGAGTTCCTTGGTCCGCAAAGAGTTCAAACCAGGAAATCTGAAGGAAAATCAGTCCTGAATATTCATTGGAAGGACTGATGCTGAGGCTGAAGCTCCAATACTTTGGCCACCTGATGTGAAGAGCCTATTCATTGGAAAAGACCCTGATGCTGGGAAAGATTGAAGGCAGAAGAGGATGACAGAGGGTGAGATGGTTGGATAGCATCACTGACTCAGTGAACATAATTTGAGCAAACTCCAGGAGATAGTAAAGGACAGGGAAGCCTGGCATGCTGCAGTCCACAGGGTCACAGAGTCAGATACAACTGAGCGGCTGAACAACAACAAAAACAACACACACACACAGACACACTAAAGAATACTACCTAGCCACAAAAAAGAATGAAATAATGTCATTTGCAGCAACATGGATGAATCTAGAAATCACCATACTAAGTGAAATAAGCCAGACAGAAAGACAAATATAAAATAACACTTTTAAAAACTCAGGATAACACAGCTCAAGCTCCAAACTCAGTATACTGTCTGTATGTTTCCAAGAGGAGCTGAATGTCAAGGAATTTACATGGGGACTATTTCCATTCTCACAATAATAAAACAATAATAGTTATTCTAACGGGAACTGCAACTGCTTAAATTAAACCTTTAAAAGTGAACATGGAAGTCCCTGCAGAAGAAAGCAGCTAAGCGGTCCAGTACACAATGCAGAGCAGTCCTGCCATTTCTTCTGTAGAAACAGTACATGAAAGGGAATCTTTCAGGGCAAATCTCACCCAAATCTCCCTCTTCACAGGTTCCTTCTCCCATCACACCAGGAAGACAAGACTTCTTTAGAAATGACTGCTTTCAGTGTTGGATTAAAAAAAAAAATTAGAGTCCTATAGTTCCAAACCACATCATTTCATTCTGAAAACATCAGCAGTTTAGAAGAATGTGTTAATTAGGCAGTAAGGATTTCACCTCACACCACTTCTCTGGAACAAATAATCTTAATGAGTAAAAATGTTAAGGGCAGTTAACCCTACACTTTCCTTAATATCCAGGAAATGACCCAAAGAACAGTCATCATAGATAGTCCACATCAATTTTCAAGAATCCCTTAGATTAACAAGTGTCATGGCTTTGATATAAGCTTATTTTTCACATCAGAGATATGGTATCAAAATACATGTTTCACAGAATCAGAATTATTCATGCAATTAAGATGAGTTTTTAAACCCTATCTTGGCTGACTACTTTATTTTAAAAGTTGTTGTTGTTCAATTGCTAAGTCATTTCCAGCTCTTTGCAACCCCATGGACTGCAGCACACCAGAGTTTGTTCCAACTCATGTCCACTGAGTAGGTGATGCCATCCAACCATCTCATCCTCTATTGCCCCCTTCTTCTCCTGCCTTCTATCTTTCCCAGCATCAGTCTTTTCCAATGAGTGGGCTCCTCCCATCAGGTAGTCAAAGTATTGGAGCTTCAGCTTCAGATCACAAGTATTTGTTCTTAATTAGGTACATCTAAGTTTACTTAACTTAAAAATGAGAGGTCTGAACTACTAGAGCCTCGGAAATAGAATATGAACAGTTGGAGCAGCAAAAGTTTTGTGATTTTCAAAAAGTTGATAAATCACAAAATCACTCTGTTCTTTGCTGTTACATTAGAGGTCAGTCATGAATGTCTTTCACCAAATACAAAGACTGGGGTGATGGATGGAGAGTGACTTGCACATATTTTAAGAATTGTCTATACATTTATGAGGAAAGGAAAACACAAACTATGATGGAAATAGAACAAGGGATTTAAGGAAAAGTGGTAAGTAGAATTGCTCCTGCAGCCTTCACCATGTGGTAATTTCTGGGGGAACCATTTTCTATCTAGGTCTGTATTCAGGAGATGCCAAAGGCTCTGAAAATCTAACTTACAATGGATAAGAGCATTTTGTCCACAGGAAATATACCTATGCTTGAATAGTAGATAAGATATGAACAGAAATTTACAAATATTCAGAGTTCTTGATGAATGAAAATAAATTTTAAAGTTGATAATAGCTACATAAAGTGACAAAATATACTTAATATTGTTCACAAAAAGGCACTTTAAATATAGCAAGGAAATGCCCAATTGTGTTAGGAGCAGAGAGCTGAGCAGAAACACACACACACACACACACACACACACACACACACATTGTATGTTGTATTTATCCTTAAGTAATTTGGTTGACTCATGTCAATGTATGGCAAAAAACCACCACAGCATTGTAAAGTAATTAGCCTCCAATTAAAATAAATTAATTAATTTAAAAAACTGAGTATCATCAGAACATATCTTTAAAGATCAATCTAAGTGTGTGACCAACACAGCTGCTGAGACAGCACAGCTTCCTGACCCATCTAGGTTCTGGGATGCTACCCTACAGAACAGTACCCAAGAATTCATATATAATGAACCACTTAAAGTTATTCTGTGAACTCCCAGACAGATGATGCTGAAGGCTCCTGCAAGAATTTCCTCGTGTTTAGATGCCCCGAAAAGGCTTAGGAAAGGGTCAGTTCTAGGTCACTGTCACTCTGCCACATTTTACCACACTTCAGCTCCCAAGCAATTTGTACTTCTCTTCCTCCCTCTTGCCCTTGTCATCACCTGTCAAAATAAAGTAAGTTCTTAACCTCAAGATACTTTGTGGATTTTATAAAATTTAAGAACCCAGAAGGTAAATTTCTACAGAAAGACATGAAATGTGGCCTTTGTCCTCAAGTCCTGGAGCTTCAGTAGTTATGTCCTTATCAGGATGCAAATACGTCCCAGGCAGAGCCCTGTCATTTCCAACTGGTGAAAAGATCCCACACGTGAGTAGTACAGTTCAGTACTAACAGGTTCTAAAGGAAAAATCATTTATTAATTATGAAAAACAGTATTTCATTTTGTGTATTTAAAATTTGCCACAATCAAAGCATAGAAAAGCTAACAAGTAATGCTTTAGAAGGGTTTATTCTCTTTCGACAGTAATGCATAGTGGGCCAGAAAATCTGTCAGATTCTCCCAGCAAAGTCATCTTCTTTCACCCAAGAAAATACTTAGCAACTAACACTCAGAAACATGTAATGAAAATAGCATGAAGCATGAATAACACCAAACACCATTAAACATTTCCATGTTTTATTCACGTCTACCCCATAATGTGTCTGATCATCACTGTTGAGGCTAAGTTGTGTTACATAATTTGCTCAAGGTCATAGCATTCTTGAGTTTAAGAATACGGTCATGTCTTTGGCTCCAGCGATGCTGGCTGGCTTCCCAGGGAAGCTGGGCTCTGGGTTTACCCTGGGCATCTCACCTTCCTATCAGTAAAAGTGTCATTATGTCCTGTCAAGGTGCCTCCACCTCAGACAGTCATAGATAATATCATTTCAGAAGTGGCCTCTTTCTGATTGGTAGTTTCTTTCAGACATCCTTTCAATTCAGTTCAGTCGCTCAGTCATGTCCGACTCTTTGCAACCCCATGAACCGCAGCACGCCAGGCCTCCCTGTCCATCACCAACTCCTGGAGTTTACTCAAACTCATGCCCATTGAATTGATGATGCCATCCATCCATCTCACCCTCTGTCGTCCTTCTCCTCCTGCCCTCAGTCTTTCCCAGCATCAGGGTCTTTTCCAATGAGTCGGTTCTTCGCATCAGGTGGACATCATTTATACTTTATTATTCCCCAAATAATTTGGAAGTTTACATTTTTAAGCACACAACAGTCTCCTCCCAAATGAAGTGGGAAATATAAAAAGGAAAGGATGTCCAAAAGAATCTACCCTGAGGACAAGGCCTTCTGTAAAAGGTTATTATCTGATGACACTGACCAGGTGGGCAATTTGAAAATCTCACAGACCTCAATTCTAAAATTCTATTTCATTAAAAAGACTTTTCCATTAGTAACTATATACCAGTAACTAGAGCTAATCCATTCATTCAACAGGAAGGCAGCAGGTATTACTCTAGATGCTGGAAATACAACCATGAACAAAAGAGAAAAAAGCTTGGCACCTTCACAGGATTTATAATCTAGCGAGAAAAGCAGGTGGTAAAAGAGAGAAATACATAAAACATAGAGTGTGTGGATCACGGTAAGTCAACAGGATAGAGAAAAGAGTAGGAAGCACTGGGAAATTGAGCATCCTGTTTTCTCTCGCCTCAGTTATCAGCTGACACCAGGAAGGGAAGCTTATCATGAGAGGCAACCTCAGCACCATTAAGGTAAAAGTGAGTATTGATAAGATAAGAGAAAATGTCAGGACAGGTAAACATGCAGCTGTATATGGGGGACTTACACACACACATAAATGCTAGCTCGTCATGTCTGAGGCATCCCCATGTATGTATGTATGTACGTACATTAGTATATACACACACGCATGTGTATACACACGTATACCTACTACATCTATTACAGGCAGGAGCAGCACCCATGACAACAGCAGTTATAGATAAGTTATTCAAACCTCAGCATGCACATATACCCAACCCAGTCAGAAGCAGAATGAATAATTAATAGTAGGACAAAAATCTGCAATTCAGTTTGATTTTAGGGCTCAGCATCTATTTCAACTCAGAGGAATGATTTGTGAACATATATAATTGAAAACAAGCCAGTATCTAAAGCCTACACATTCCACTGTAGTTTCTTAATTGAACTTAGAAAAAATAGTGCAGGTTTTTAATTTATGATGAAGTAGTTAAATAAAAAATAGTTTGACAGTTTGCCATAGCACATCGGTCACAGAGTAAGCATAGCTCATATCTACTCCCGACCTGCCTTGTACACACATACAAATACACAGGTAGCCTAAAGCAAAAATGTCTCAGCAATCAGGCAATCTTGTAAGAATAAATATTGTAAGCATAATTTGAAAAACTCTGAAGACTATTAACCAAATTCTTCCCTGCATTTATTATGAAGTCTTTTCCTATGCAACATATATAATTTTGGATTAGATTTGACTGTTAAAAAGAGGAACTGCTCCCCCCAAATTAGTGGCCTATGTTACTGCATCCTTTAAAAAGGTACATATTGACTGACTGCTCTGAGCAGGCCCAGGACCAACACACTCACCTAGACCTGGGCTCACATCTCCTCAGTTCTCTTCACATGGCTTTCATTCATGAAGCATGTCTTCGTGATTGCTGCTGGAGCTCTGGACATCACATCCACAGTTCAGGCGTAAGAAAGGGGAAGAAGATCAGATCATAAAGGAGGCACATTCCAAATAATCCATCTCACTTTGAAGAATATGCTGAGATTATGATGCAGCACTTCACATTGGTTAAACTCCAGTGATTAAAAATCACACTAGATGCAAGGATGGGAGCATAACTGCTGGCAATGAACTTGGGATCCCCCTGCACTAATGAAGTCACAAGGAGATTTCAGGCAGATAATCATCTGTCACTCTCATACTTAACTTTGGAAATTTTTTGATCCTCATCCCTATGAATCCCCTTGGAAGAAAATATCCTATTATAAAGCAAACCAGGCAATGGATTAGTTTATTTTCTCAGCTATCCTTATGCATGGTTGTTGTATTTCTGGGCAAAATTTTTAAAGTCCACAGAGATATAATTACTGGTGCATGCACACACACATGCACACACATACAGAATCACTACTACACAAAGCTTGCATCAGGGAGTTTTGAAGCTAGAAGGCTTTTTAAGTTTCTACCTACTCACCTTCATTCAGGCTTTGATCACCCTTTACAGCTGCATGACATGTTTTCTCTGTCCTTGGACTATCAGCTTATTCCCAAGGAAAAAACTGTCTTTTCACCAGTGTTTCTCTGGCAGGTTGTTCCAAGCCTACCTTCCTATGCAGTGTCTGCATGCATCAATAATCCTATGACCGCCCCCCCTGTGATGGAGGCTGGATTGTCATCCCTTAAATCAACTGGAGCTGATGAAAACAGACACACAAAATGTTAAATGGAAACACAGCATATCTCCAGCTGTTTTGGCTGTCCAGTGATTGCAAAGCATACCCTGATATACGAATAGAACTAGACCATTATATTTTCCAGAGGCCCTGAACTCCAACATGAGGTGGGAACACAGGAGTTCACAGTGCATTTCATACAAGTTGGGTATACAATCCAACAATGGGTACAATGGGTACCCATACAATGGGTACCATTTCATGTACCCCAGCCATATGGAGTCACTGTCTTCTCACATTTACAGGGTTTGTCAGACTTTGAAAACATATTGATCTTAATTAATAGCATTAGAGGAGAGAGGAAATCCTAAAGATATTTTTTAATTGATATATTTTCAGGCATACATAATTACATATGGCAAAACTGCTACAAGTAGAAAACATTTCTTCTCAATTCATTTAACAAAGAGTTTTGAACAACTAATAAGATAAGTAATGTAGTCAGGGTACCTATTAAAAAAGAAAATTCATCTAGGTAATTTAAGAAAAAGTGGTCATGTTGCCTAATATTCAGAGAGTAGAGTAGCTATAGGACTTAGAAGGTAGTTCTTGCATCTAAGTGGTGATTCTGAGCACCAACCCCAAGCCTAATGTAAAACCATCTGACTTCCTGGTGTCTTCACTCACCACTAGTAAGTAAATTGGCTCTTGGGTTTGTCTATAATACAAAAATGTCAGAGAGATCCCAGAACAGTGGCAATTCCCAGACTAATGAATAAAAAGAGAATAAGAATAAGACCCTTTTGGATAATTTAAAAAATATGCTTCAGCATTTAAGATTTCAAAGGTAGTTTAACATTCAAGGAAATTAAAGAAGTAGATCTTTCCCAGCAATAAAAGAAATAATTTTGTCACTTAATGCCTTTCCCAGATGATCAATTTCTACTATAATAAAAGATATCAGAAGTTCCAGAATTGTGAACATGTTGAAAAATACCCACACCCCTGAAGTCTTTCATCATTTCATGTCTAAACTGAAATTTTGTTGAGCTGATTTGGCCAGAGATAGCCTTTCTGATTAACTTTTGTAAAGGTAAGACAGATTCTTTTTCCATTCTTTTCACCCCAGAATCCATTTTACAGACAGCACTAATTATTTATTTTGATATGGTTCTCCAGTGTTTGAATGGAAGATTCCTACATGTCTCAGAATATCTATAGAAGACACGTGGCTTCCCAGATGGCTCAGTGGTAAAGAATCCAACTGCTAATGCAGGAGACTCTGGAGACACCCATTTGATCCTTATGTTGAGATGATCCTCTGTAAAAGGAAATGGCAACACATTCCAGTACTCCTGCTTGGAAAATCCCGTGGATGGAGGAGTCTGGCAGGCTACAGTCCATGGAGTCGCAGAGTTGGACATGACTGAGCGACTGAGCACAGCATATAGTAGATACATTCACTGCCTTGTATGTACACATACAAATCTATTCCATGGTTCCCACAAAACTTAATTGTCTGCACACATGCTCTCGTAGTTGCTTAAGGGCCCATCTGTAAGCAGGATGAATAAGCTGGAGATGGAGGGAAGTAGGAGGAGGGAGGAAGTGTAGAGGGTCTACAAATTGAGACAAGAAATTGTCCAACCTTGATGGTGGTCATGGGCAACCTTGAAAAGAACAGTTTAGGAGAACTGGTATAGAAAAAGACTGATCTGAGTGAGTTAAAGAGTGAAATGAATAAACATGAATGAATTATACTTCCATTCAGAGACTTGGGTAAATCTCCCTAAGCATAATGTCAAGGAAAGAAAACCTAGTCATAAAAGCACATTTACTGTCAGTATTATTACATTTATAGAGTGCACAAACACACAAAACTAAATTTCAGTCTTTAACAATATCCACTGAGACAGTAAAAATATAAAGAAAATAAAAGGAGTAATTACACTCAGGGAAGAAGAATGGGGTTTAGATTGTGAATGCCAGGTTTGGGGACACATTTTTGCAGTGGTGAAAAAATTCTATTTGCTGGTCTATGTAGAAGTCTCATCAGTGGTTTCTTTTCTATTAAACAGTAAGCTGTACACTACATTTTATGTTTGTGTCTGTAAGTATATATATATTTGCAAAATGAAGCATTTCAAAATGAAAAGCAAGGGGGACAGAATTCCATTTTTATCCATGACAAAATTATGATACTGGGCTTGGCCCACTGTTCTAAACAATTATAACAATGAAGAAAATATACCATGAACAGTAAAAGCCTACAATATATCAAGCATTTGCTAAAGATATTTAAAGTTTGATGATTCTTAAGAAAAGGGAAACACATTTGGTTAGTTCTACACTGCCCTGGTTTCTTTTATTGGAAGTGGAGCTAAAAACAAACAAACAAACCAGTCTTATTGAAATTGAAAAGGTAAAATGGGATAAAGACAACAGAGAGCTGAATCAACAAAAACAAAGCTAAGTATGTCAGCTTCAGAAATGTTTGTAGAATTCCACTGCCATCCACAACAGAAATCAACAGCCTAGAAATGAAGACAAGATAATCTAGATTCAATATATCATTCACACTATCTAACATAGTTATAACTTAGCATGCAAAAAAACAAAAGAATCCAGCAAACTTAATGTATATTCAAGGGAGAAAAAAAGTATACAGTTAAAACAGACTCTGAGGTGATTCAGATGTCACAGTTAGTAGATAAGAACTTTAAAAGAGTGATTACAAATAAACCAAGGATCTGAGGGAAAATATAGACAAAGTATGAACAAATGAGAAATTTCCACAGAGAAGTAGAAGACCTTCAAAAGAACTAAATGGGAATTTGAAAATAGAGAACTGGAACATGTAAGTGAAATCATATTGAATGAGCTAACCACAGTTTGAAAAATACCAAAGCAGGTGAGCTATCTATCAATCAGTATACATTATCCAGTCTCAAGAACAGTACTATTTATCTCTTGAAATTAGAGGTCATGGTGCAGAGTTAGGCCAGGCAGCATGATGGAATATTATTCAGCCATTTACAGCTTCTCTGGTATAGAACAGGGCTGGTAGTTTGATTTAACAAAGACAGCATTTTAGCCAGGAGAATATAAAGAAGTGAGTGAGGTGCCAGGGAGCCAAAGGGGGAAGCAAGACAGGGATCATGAAATTTGATCACAGCATTCAAGCAGCTTTAACAGACTAGTAAGAGCATGAAAAGAATGAAGAGGATGAACAAAGGCTGGGGCTAGTAAATCATATGTCCAGGAGGTGTCCAAGATTGAGTCAACTAATTAGAGGCAGTGAGCTGGAAATGCAGAAAGTAAGGGTCAGAAAGTGGAAATCATGAAACTGAGACAATGGAGGAATTTCAGTTATAGATACTGAAGGTGTCTAGAAGGTAGGGCTATCCAGTAAAACTTTCTGGAATGATGGAGATTTTTTAAATCACTTTTTACTGGCATATGATTGCTTTACAGTGTTGTGCTAGTTCCTACGGTACAGTGCAATGAATCAGCCATTCATGTACATATATCCCCCCCTTTTTTCCCATTCAGATCACCACAGTGCATTAAGTAGAGCTCCCTGTGCCATAGAGTATGTTCTCATTGTTGTTGTTCAGTCATTAAGTCATATCTGACTGTGACCCCATGGGCTGCAGTATGCCAGCCTTTGACTGTGTGGATCACCACAAACTATGGAAAATTCTTCAAGAGATGGGAATATCAGAAGACTTTACCTGCCTCCTGAGAAATCTGTATGCAGTCAAGAAGCAACAGCTAGAACCAGACATGGAACAACAGACTGGTTCCAATTTGGGAAAGGAGTACATCAAGACTGTATATTGTCACCCTGCTTATTTAACTTATATGCAGAGTGCATCATGAGAAATGCCAGGCTGGATGAAGCACAAGGTTGGAATCAAGATTCATGGGAGAAATATCAATAACCTCATATATGCAGATGATACCACCCTTATGGCAGAAAGAGAAGAAGAACTAAAGAATCTCTTGATGAAAGTGAAAGAGGAGAGTGAAAAAGCTGGCTTAAAACTCAACATTCAAAAAACTAAGATCATGGCATCCTCTTCAATCACTTCATGGCAAATAGATGGTGAAACAATGGAAGAGTGACACACTTTATCATTTTGGGCTCCAAAAGCACTGCAGATGGTGACTGCAGCCATGAAATTAAAAGCAGTTTACTCCTTGGAAGAAGAGCTATGACCGAACTACACAGCATGTTAAAAAGGAAAGACATTACTTTACTGACAAAGGTCTGTCTAGTCAAAGCTATGGTTTTTCCAGTAGTCATGTACAGATGTGAGAGTTGGACCATAAAGAAAGCTAAGCGCCGAAGAATTGTTGCTTTTGAACTGTGGTGTTGGCAAAGACTCTTGAGAGTCCTTTGGCCTGCAAGAAGATCAAACCAGTCGATCCTAAAAGAAATCAGTCCTGAATATTCACTGGAAGGACTGATGCTGAAGCTCCAATACTTTGGCCCCCTGATGGGAAGTGCTGACTCATTGGAAAAGATCCTGATGCTGGGAAAGATTGAGAGCAGGAGGAAAAGTGGATGACAGAGGATGAGATGGTTGGATGGCATAACTCCCTCAATGGACACAAGTTTGAGCAAGTTCTGGGAGTTGGTGAGGGACAGGAAAGCATGGCATGCTGCTGTCCATGGGGTCGCAGAGTCGGATACGACTGAGTGACCGAACTTAACTGATCAACTTAAGTGACTTAGCATAGCATAGCATAGCATAGTGTGGCTATATTTCATCACTGTGGAATAAATACTCTATTTTTCCCCTAAATTTTACCCACTCTGGTTTACCTTCTAGCCTTTCCAAATTGTTCTTTTAGAGACACAAGGACACAGACAGCAATAACTTTTGGCAATTCTAAAGTCACATAATTTATCCTGAGTTTTCATACAGTATTATAAATAGAATGCTGCTGGTGCTGCTGCTGCTAAGTCGCTTCGGTCGTGTCCGACTCTGTGCGACCCCATAGACGGCAGCCCACCAGGCTCCCCCGTCCCTGGGATTCTCCAGGCTAGGACACTGGAGTGGGTTGCCATTTACTTCTCCAATGCATGAAAGTGAAAAATGAAAGTCAAGTCGCTCAGTCGTGTCCGACTCTTAGCGACCCCATGGACTGCAGCCTACCAGGCTCCTCCGTCCATGAGACTTTCCAGGCAAGAGTACTGGAGTGGGGTGCCATTGCCTTCTCCGAAATAGAATGCTAGATTATATTTAATCACATAGAAAACCTGAAAGTTGGCTACAGGAATGCTAATTCACTTCTTTACTAGGAAGCGAAACCAAAATGTGAAGCCATGAAATCTTCCCTTTCAAAAGTTACTGAAGCTCGGTTACTTATGGAGTTCTTGAGACTTTGTTCAATTTTGTTCTATTTGTTAACTTCTTGGAGCTTAGGTTGAAAAATGTGCTTGTACATTATTAATTTATTTTTTAGTAAAAAAAGAAAACTTCAATGACTTGTCTTTTATTATTTTCACTTTTTCCTGTAAGTCTGTGTATGTTTGTCCCGCCTGTAAGCAGGGAGGAAGCAGGTGAAGAGATGTGGAGAGTAGGTGAGCTTAGAGAAAGGAGAGATCAGGAAAGAAGAAAACATTGACCTCAGAGCAACGGCCTTGACAAGATACCTCTTTGAAGTGGAAGGCATGAAAGCGGCTCAGAGCTAGCAGCTGAGAGGAGAGGTGTTCACAGCTGCCGTCTACTGAGGAGTCAGGGCATAATGAGAGCGTTCCGAAGGGTGAACTGAACTGGTAAACCGGGGAATAGCGGCAGGAAAAGCGCCGTGCTCGGCATCCTGGGAGACGGGGGTGTGGCCGCCACAGAGGAAGGTAAAAATGGCGGCGCAGATGTGAGGGCCCTTCTGACAAAAAGTGGGAAACAGCCGACCTAAAGGGCCAGCACAGGCATCTCTGAGGAGGTGCTTATCAGCACCAGAACCAGGGGCTGGTTCTCTACTATCAGGTCTGACAGTAAATAGGGGCACCATAAACAAGAAACAGAACAATGCCCCGTACTAGGCAGAACTACCTGAAAGTTCCTAAGGGCCAGCATCTAAGAAAAACAGCATTTCAGGAAGATGTTTTTATGACCAGTTGAACACCTGCAGTTAAACAGGCATGACTGGTCTCTGAAGATTTACGGGCCTGTCAACGAGGCATCAGCAGAGCAGTGTTCACCGAGCTGCTCATTGTTCACAAAACCGGACGACAAGCTGTGGGGAAGAGTCAGCGTCAGATAGGGTCCCTTCCCTAAAGTCAGCTGGAGAAAGAGGAAGACTGAAAAAAAAGAAACAGGAGTGTATGCTTACCGATGGATGGCTGGGGCTGTATTTCCCTGTGGTAGGACGTTTTGTTTTTTTCTTAAGCAATCTAACAAATTATACATGAAATATTCACATTCATGAAATAGGCAACTGTTTCACATGCCTACCATGTGGCCACAGATCACTGTACAGTTGGATGTAGAGATGAGAGATGATTGGATAGAGGGACCAAGGCATAGACTTGGGTTCCAAGGTGCCATGGAGCAAAGCCTGGCTCCATGCTAACTGGCCATGGAATGGTGGGCAGTCCCTAGTTCTTCTGCCCCTGGGTTCCCTGAGGACAGGATACATTAGTCAGCGCTAGGCTCCCATCACAGATGCCAGGCCCCCATCACAGACGCCAGGCCCTGGTAAGTGCTCAGCATGTGTCACTCTCACTAAGGGCTAGAAAAGCTGCCTCTTGAATACTGTAAGCCCCAATCATGTATTTGGGTTCACTGATGATAATTAAAGCAGATTTACTAACACTACCAAATTTTTTTTTTTTTGTAGGAAGTAAACCACAGGAAAATTAAAGCACATGTCTATATGCAGAGTAGAAAGAAGATGAGTGGCTGGCCAGTGTGGGGAGAAGATTCCTGTGTGTAGGAATCTAATCACCAGGTTAGTCAGGAGTACTTCCGATTCTCTAAACATTGTTATCATGGACCAAATTTGAGGGAGATGCTGAAACCCTTATTTCCCTGAGAGTGATGGGTGCCTGGGTACACCACTGACCCATCATTGGCTGAATTGAGTCCCATTGTATTGTTTTCTTCCAGGACACAATTTTCAAAGCTGGAAGACAATGATGGACTCCCAACAGAAATCACAGATTTGTATCTAGTTTGTCCACGTGAAGATTTTTCTTACTTATTTTTCTATCACTTAAATGTATCTGATGCCTCTCACTGCTAAAATCAGTCTTATTGGCAGAAGTTTTGATGCATGAAATACATTATCATCAATCTGATTTTCACTTCCTGCCTAAGAAAGAGGGAATGGGATTTCCCAGGTGGCACTAGTGGTAAAGATCCTGCCTGCCAATTTAGGAGACATAAGAGACAAAGATTTGGGTTTGATTTTTGAGTCACTAAGATCCCCTGGAGGAGAGCATGGCAACCCACTCTTGTGTTCTTGCCTGAGAAAGATTCGGGTTTGATTTTTGAGTCACTAAGATCCTCTGGAGGAGAGCATGGCAACCCACTCTTGTGTTCTCTCCCATGGACAGAGGAGCCTGGTGGGCTACAGTCCATATGGTCTCAAAGAGTCGGACATGACTGAAGCAATTTACCATCCATGCTACTACACACAAAGAGGGAACATTGTTGCTTTGCCTTTTTAAAAAAAATGTTTTAAAGTAGACACATTTTACAATACGATTTTCCAAAAGGTTGGTTATTTTTCTGTTTTTTTT
>NW_011494888.1:1319820-1323364 GCF_000754665.1 Bison bison bison
ACTTTTCACTTTCATGCATTGGAGAAGGAAATGGCAACCCACTCCAGTGTTCTTGCCTGGAGAATCCCAGGGACGGCGGAGCCTGGTGGGCTGCGGTCTATGGGGTCGCACAGAGTTGGACACTACTGAGCGACTTAGCAGCAGCAGCAGCAAGTCGCTCAGTTGCATCCACCTTTTTCTGGCCCCATGGACTGTAGCCTGCCAGGCTCTTCTGTCCATGGTATTTTCCAGGCAAGTATACTAGAGTGGGTTGCCATACAGCCTCCAGGGTATCTTCCCAACCCCAGTTTCTTAAATCTCCTGCATTGGTAGGTGGATTCTTTACTATTAGTGCCACCTGGGAAGTGGAAGCCCTTGGGGTTAGCAGATGTAATACATAAACTGGAGAAACAAGTTTCAACTGTACAACACAGGAAACTATATCCAGTATGCTGTGATAAACCATAATGGAAAAGAATATAAGATACACACACACACACACACACACACACACGTGTATTATAATCACTTTGCTGTACAGCAGAAATTAACACAAAATTGTAAATCAACTGTACTTCAATAAAAATATATTTTAAAGTTAAATACATAAAAATAAAAAAGAAAGTTGCCTTTTCAATTCAGTTAACTGTAGAAGAGGAAAATGTGGTAGTATTCCAGCTGTCATAAGCTTTCCTACTAAATTGTAAAGATTAAACAATTTTATAGATGGATCATTTTGAAAAGATATTAGTTCACCTTTATGCACCTCAACAACAAGATTGTTGCCAAAGCATCTCTAACTAAGATTTGGGAAATTGGGCATCAGAGGGTAAAGAATCTGCCTGCAATGCAGGAGACCTGGGTTCAATCCCTGGGGTCAGGAAGATCCCCTGGAGAAGGGAGTGGAAACCCACTCCAGTATTTTTGCCTGGAGAATTCCACGGACAGAGGCTACAGTCCATGGGGTTGCAAAGAGTCAGACACGACTGAATGACTAACATATACACATACACACACACTCAGCCTTTGGTTTGCTACTAAACAAGCTCCCAGTATTCAGGTAAGAAATTATTAATAGATGGCCACAAACCAAATACCTAGATCTCAGCTCTGTGTCTTCCATTTGCTCCAGCAGGACACAAAGTTCTCCTGATCCCTGAACAATCCTGGTGCTCTGAGGTGGTGTCTCACCTGCCCACACCATGTCCTCAGCTTCTTTGTTCTGGGGTCCACTCAGACCACTCATCTCCCCAACGTCTGATGTTGATGACTGCCCAACACTGAGGCTTACCAAATGCACAGTGACACAACCACTCAGCCAAGTGAGAAGAGACCTTTCTCTCCATGTTTAAACACGGAGGGTAGTTTGAGCCCTAAGTGTAACAGAGTCTAATGTTTGTATTTTGGAATCCTTCCACACTTTCTTGGGCCACACACGCACACACACACACCTGACACCTTCCCCCAAGCCAATTCATATTTCCTCAGGTGCTACACTGAATGGGTTAAGTGTCAGCCGCTAAGAGAAGCCCAGAAATATCATTGTCCTAAAATGCTTGTCTTATTGATCAGCCCAGTTCATTGCACTGACTGCCTTCTCTTTGCCACAGCAACCCTATACACCAGGTCTCCTTGCATCTTTGAGCATGATGACCTTCCCCCTCTTCCCCTGTAAACCTGTTACATTTGAACTACAGCTGTGGACAGAACATGGAATTTTCCTGAAGATGCACTGGGAGCATGAGCAGATGCAAATAGACACAAGCAACTACAGTGAGATGAATCCAGAGCCCAGTACCCACTCAGCAGAAAAACTGCTTCAACTATTTGAACAATTTCACTATAAAAGACTCCACCAAGCTCCTTACTGCCTTCTGAAAAAAGTCTCTTCCCAGGTTAATAACACATACATCCAGAGCAATTTGAAGATTACTGTTAAACTGGAATCTTCACTGCATTTTGAAAATTTGATTACAGGTCATGTACATAATTGATCAAAAGTTTCTCAAATGCTAGGAAAATAGAGAAAACCAAGGCTCACATAGCAAGAGTGATCTTATGAATCTATTAGAGTTGATTAGACAGACAGGTTTTTGTTGTTTTTTTTTTCCCCCTACTCTCATAATAATCTATCTCTGGAACAGACCAATTATGTACTATTCATGCTTTAGCAAGTGACCTGTAAAATTAACAATCCAATCATCTTATAGACAGGCTCTAAAATTTGCTGAGTTTTTATAGGGCATTCTCTTTAGCTAATGGAACTCCTGACTTCTCTGACATAACTCCACCTAATTATCTTACTTGTGTAAACATCTTACCGATGTTACTGGTGGGATTGTCAGTAATAAAATGGTAATAGTATTTGCTTGCATCAAAATTAAAAGCCAAAAAATCATCAAAATGAGAATGTTCATCTGTAGGATACCTGACAAAGTTTCACAGCCATATGGTGGATTAGCAAATAATAGAGTAATGCTGCAGAGAAGGCAATGGCACCCCACTCCAGTACTCTTGCCTGGAAAATCCCATGGATAGAGGAGCCTGGGAGACTGCAGTCCATGGGGTTGCTAAGGGTCGGACATTACTGAGCGACTTCACTTTCACTTTTCACTTTCATGCATTGGAGAAGGAAACCCACTCCAATGTTCTTGACAGGAGAATCCCAGGGATAGGGGAGCCTGGTGGGCTGCTGTCTATGGGGTCACACAGAGTCAGACACGACTGAAGCAACTTAGCAGCAGCAGCAGCAGAGTAATGCTGATGTTTCTGATGAGGGTGGTGACAATAGTGATGTGAGTCATGCTTTATCTGTAAGTGATGAGGACACCGTCACCTTATACTCTATATCATTGAGGGCTGAAGGTCCCTTCCTTGTACTTCACAGCTAATAACCTCTAGTGCGCACATACATATTTAATTTTGTCTAATCTCATGGAACACTGCCAGGATGAAAGTGCAATCAAAAGATTTGGTGATGCATGTTTATGTGTTTTTCCTATTGCATATCAAATATTCAAAAGGCAAAGAGCATATTGTATCCTTTCAAAAAACACTTACATGATTAACTATTAGGAAACAGGTTCAGTAGCACAAAATTCACAGAAATTGTTATTTTTTTAAGTTAAAAATAACTCATGAAATGGAAGTTTTACCCATCACAGAGCAAGCCCTGACTCATTTTTATGAAACCTGAATCTCAAGCACTCAAGAGGCTTTATAGGAGTCTTACCACAGTCAGAGCCACACAGCAGGTATTATCATCCTGCTGGGGATTTGATCATTTCTCCCCCTCTAGGTCTCTTTTTATTGAAAGGGAAAAAAAGCTCCCCTAGATATAAAAGGCTTTTAAAAAGTGTCTTTTCACATACTGAAAATATTTCAAGTTTTTCATGTGTGTTATATATATCAAGCAGTTCTATATATGTACAACTACTGAATATATAAAAATAATGTGGAATAAATTCAGAGGAAGTTAGACTTCACAGCATATTCCTGTGTCCTTGAAGAGTCAGTTCTCAGGCCATTCTGCAGTCTTCCAAACTATCAACCGTTGTTTAGTTTG
>NW_011494888.1:1325505-1335447 GCF_000754665.1 Bison bison bison
CTGGGCATGACAGGAGTGTTTCAACCTACAAACTCCTCTGAAGGTTCTCTAGCCTGCCTGACGGGCTTGTCCGGCCACATGTGATTGCTCACAGCCTCCCAACCGTGAGAGGCATGAGGTGCTTTAAACCTTCTAAAAACAGGTTCCTTAGAAAAGTTAGAAACCTATTCGTATAAGTATAATGGGCTAATTAGAAATTGTATTGGTGAAGGGTTTTTCATTTGTTGAGCCAATGTTTACTGCTAAGTTTTCACATCCCCTGCCCTTACACACATTAATGAATATATAGAAGAAATAAGTATTAACCTTTGATATTAATCATGTTAGACCTTAGGCTAAGTAAATTCTTTCCTAAAACCCACTACACCCTCACCCTATAGGAATGTAACTTTATTTGGGTGGCTTCTGTTTTTCACCCTTTGAGAAAAAAGTGTTCTGGTTGACTGACCACTGTCACAAGGAGAGGGTCATAAATTGTCAGCAGGCCCCCCTGGCCAGAAGATGATGTAACACCCCTAAGACCTCTGTATACATTTGTGTGAAGCACCTGACTTTAATAAAAGTCAGGACTGCTGTCCCCACATGACTTTTGTATAACATCTCAGTGTATAAAAACAGACTCTGGAAAATAAAGAATTGGGATCAGTTCCTCGAAAGACTGGTCTCCCCATGTCTCTCTCTCTCTCTCACTCTGGCTGAGTCTCCATCTGGAGCGAGGAACCCACCATGCTTACTAATTATGCCTGGGCTTCTAAGATCCGACTGGGGAGGCCTCAGTGTCTCCTCTCCTTCGGGAGAACGGAAGGACGCCTGCGGCCTACGTAAGTGGTGCAAGCTTCTTGTCTTGAAGTTTTATTGGTCTCCCGCGTAAACCAAGCTACTCAGCCTCTTTTCTCCACTGAATTTTCCTACTGAGCTATCCTCATTCTATTACTCTTTATATCTTTGATGAATATTTAATAGTCGCCTAAGCCGTCTCCCCTTCGAATACCCTGGATCAGCTGGGGCTGGACCCTGGCAGGCCACCTCTGCTCCAGCCAAATCAGCCTTCCTGCTGTTTCTGGAACTCTCTGTCCTCAAATGCTGCTTCTCTGTCTTGTCCCTCTCTATTTAGAGTGCTCTTTCCTGATGGACCTGTGTGACTCACTCCCTCATTACTAAAGAAGTTTCCCCAACCAACTAGTGTAAAAGGACACCTCCCACCAATATTTTTTATTCTGTTACATTCTCTGTTGAACTAACACCTTTTGTCTTATGACCCATTTTCTTGTCCTCCTATTTTTCCTTTTTTTTTTCTTCTAGAATGTAGACTCTGCAGAAAGAGACTTTTATTTTTTTGCCTTGACTGCTGTATTTCATGTTGATAGAACATTTGCTGAATGAATAAAGAAATGAGTGAGATGATATCAGAATTGTCAAAAGGGAGGGGACACCTGACCACATAGGCATCTTAAGTGCATTTCACCTCTTCCTCATTTCACCTTGAAGGGTGATAGAGATGTGCTTCCTGGTACATCAGAGCAGGAAATTTGAGTCAAGTGCTTCTGTCTCCCACCTCCTCTCCAGCTACCTAAGTACATTTGGGAGGTACTTAGACACTTCAGGTCTGAATGACCATAAGTATAAAACTTGGGATCTCCATTTTCTGAGAATTAAGAATTTTATACAATTTTTTTTTATGTACAATGCCTAGCAATTTGATCAGAACAAGTGGTAAGTGCTAGAATTATGCAAAAGTTACTTACATTCATCTAGATTACCTTTAATCAAATAAGAAACACAGTGAAAAATAGACAACTCCAAGATTTCAAAATAAGGAAGTTCTATTAGCTTCAAATGAAAAATTGGGGATGGCCAGGTACAAGTTAAAAATTGCATTACTTGGTTCAGTGGCATTAATATCAATCACTATATTGATATGGAGATATTTATTCTAAAAACAGACATTGGGTACCTGTGTTTCAGCTACACTCTGGGCACTGTGTTATTCCATCTTTGCAATGGGAATACAGAACAAGACTATTTTTTATTGGAATGACCATCTAGATTCCTACAAGGTATTAAGACCCATTCTTTATGTTGTTTACATTTCCAACAAGCATTTTTATAATTAAAACCATGTTACCCCTCGACCCTCATTTACAAAGAGCATTTTTTTTAAGAGGAAAGCAATTTTTTCCCCTCAAGCTAATAAAAGTTCTGAGATGTGTGTAAATCAATAGTTTCTAACTTCAGAGTCCACTAGGAGAAGGCAATGACACCCCACTCCAGTACTCTTGCCTAGAAAATCCCATGGGCAGAGGAGCCTGGTAGGCTGCAGTCCATGGGGTCACTAAGGGTCGGACACGACTGAAGTGACTTCACTTTCACTTTTCACTTTCATGCATTGGAGAAGGAAATGGCAACCAACTCCAGTGTTCTTGCCTGAGGAATCCCAGGGACGGGGGAGCCTGGTGGGCTGGCGTCTATGGGGTCGCACAGAGTCGGACATGACTGAAATGACTTAGCAGCAGCAGTATCACAGTAAGTGATGGCGGGGAGGAGGTATAGATCTCATCAAAAATGGAAATACCTGGACTCACCTTACCTTCTGGTTCCTGATTCAGAATACTGAGTCCAGGAGGGCTAACTTTTAACATGAGTTCAACTGATTCTAATGTTTTAATACCCATTTTTGAGAAATACTGGTCTAATAATGTGAAGTATATATTTAAAGAGAATAACAAATTTGAATATTAAACTAAAATGGTTAAGTACCAGAAATTTTTAGCATTTCAGTTCTCTAATTAACATTTTTAACTAACATAACTAAATATTCTTGCCATGAATAACCAATAATATAATAGAGCTTATATTTCACTACAGCAATAATATGATACACTCTATGATTTGTAGCATTCTGTGAACCAATTTACAGGGTTGGGTTTTTTTGTATGTTGTTGTTGTTGTTTTGAAACTAAGATCAGTAGTCTCATTGACAACACAGACAAATTCACAATTTAAAGACCCTGGCAAGATCTAATTGTGTTTTGGATTTTTTTTTTTTTTTTGGTAATTTTAATTTTATTTTATTTTTAAACTTTACATAATTTTATTAGTTTTGCCAAATATCAAAATGAATCCATCACAGGTATACATGTGCTCCCCATCCTGAACCCTCCTCCCTCCTCCTTCCCCATACCATCCCTCTGGGTCTGTGTTTTGGATTTTGCTTGTTGTTATCAAGACTAATTTTAAAAGCACAGATGGAAAAATAGCACAGAAGGAAAACTTCAGTCTGGTCTGCTTGCCTTTTCTTCTCTCTTTGGATGGTCCATAAGAAAATGAGAAAACAGCAGACACTCAAAGTTCACAGAGCTTAGAAAAGTCCATTGGTATAAAACGACTGTCACTACACCCACCCTACTTGAGAAATAATTATTTCTGTGTAATGGTTGACAGGTTGAAATCAGATTTTATAGTCTAGATGTCTGGGAGCAAGGGACAAGGAATGACAACTAAGAATATCTGTCAGTAAATTCACTAAAATCTTGTAGGGAGTTGGGGTCATCTCTTTGGCAGATAAAAACATGCAAGACCTCACAAATTGCCTGCCTTGAAAACAATTTCCTTTCTTTAAAAAGGTTTTGTGGGCTTCTATTTATTTTTTAAATTAATTTTTGTTTTTAATTTCTTAAATATTTTCTTATAAGAAAACTCAAGGTAAAAAGAGGGCTGCATGTTGTCAAGATTTTTGTTAGAGATTTTCCCTAGTTTTTCCATTAAATCAGTGTAACTGGGAAATATCTGATACAGAGATAGTAAAAACAAAAAGAAACAAAACTTAAAAAAAAAAAAAAAAAAACCCAAAACCTCATTTTCTACTTTCTACTTAATTGAAGATAAACTATTTTCCAGACTTGGGTTAAGGTTTTAGTTATCATTATAAGAATGTTTTTAATAAAAGTATTTTAATATTCTGAGAATATGCTAGAACAGCCTTCTTTGTGAACTGTGTTCTTTTTACCATGGTATTTTCTCATAAACATTGTTGTCAGTTGATAGGAAGTAAACTGAGGTGCCTTAGTATTAGTGAATACTGCTCTTCTATATTCAACTTAACTTTATAAATGCATGTTAGAACTGTTTGCCAATGATGCATTTTCTAGTAAAAGAAATATTTTCTAAGGAGAAGAAGTGAATCTATCAATTGAAAATCTGGTTTATTTATCAGTGGCAGCCTGTGCTAAGCAGCAATTACACAGTTAATGTGTGGGGTGGAAGGCCCATGTCTTGATCTCTTCATTGCACAACTACTCATCACTTAATGTTGGATAGAATCTAATGTATAAACTCACGCACATATTTCATTAAGAACACTATCCAGTGGAGGAATGTCTTGACACTGTGAAAACATAACTGGGACTTAAAACAATTTTTAAGAAATTAGATGGATTTGGTAATCTGAATAGAGTCAGAATTTTTTTTTTAATTTTCGGTGACATTTAAATTTTTTATTGGAGTATAGTTAATTTACAATGTTGTGTTCATTTCAAGTGTGCAGCAATACATTCTTTTTCAGATTCTGTGACACTAGATTATTACAAGATACTGAGTAGAGTTCCCTGAGCTATACAGTAGGTCCTTGTTTTCCTATTTTATATATAATAGTGTGTCTATTGGAGAAGGCAGTGGCACCCCACTCCAGTACTCTTTCCTGGAAAATCCCATGAACAGAGGAGCCTGGTAGGCTGCAGTCTATGGGGTCGCTAGGAGTCAGACACGACTGAAGTGACTTAGCAGTAGCAGTGTGTATGTTAATCCCAAACTCCTAATTTACTTCTCCCCCAACTCCTGTAGTCTCCTTATGTTTATTTTCCGCTTCTATGAGTTTACTTCTGGTTTGTAAGTAAGTGCACTTGTATCTAAGAATCAGAACTGTTTAAACTGTTTCATATACAGTAAATCACAGCAACAAGTATAATCCATCTGAAATAAAAACTATTATGTACAAGACCATATTGATAAGATTATAATGAATGATTGCTGAAATGATAACTCTAGTTATGATTGATGCTAAAATAGCCAAACGGGATCTTTTATCTTTGTCTCAAGTCATTAACTTGGTGAAGAACGTGGGTTTTGAGTTCAGACAAATGAGTAATATTTTTGCTGAATAAAATAGTGCTTGTCATCCATTATGAAGCTATTAATTTTTTATTCTTTTTTCTTAATCTATTTGTAACAAATACTCCTGCATAAATATTCTACAATATTTTTATTATTATACTCACATTAGTAGCAGAACTGCTATTAAGTATATAGAATACAAATATAAAATAATACAGAATATAATGTAGAATATATGAAACCTGGAATTAAATATCATTAGTGTATTGTAATCTTAGTATCTAAATGACCCAAGTCACTTATCTCAATGTATTAAGGTAGTGATCTTCTATTAATTGAACATAATACTTATTGATTTTTCATTGTATCTAATAGAAGTATAATACTATAACTGTGGACATCAATTATTAAGGAACAATAAACTGAGGTATAATTGTTTTTTACAAACTAAATACAGTGAGTAAACAGAACATATTGTAGCATGAGCATTCTACTCTTAAAAATTATTAATAAAACAAAATTTTGAAAAGCTTTTGATATGAAAATGATCACTTCAAGTTCATGTGATATGAATTTCAATAGTGACAAACAAGATCAGACTTTGAAAAGTAAAGTAACTGAACTTTTTCTTTAGAATACTTAAAAGGGAATACTGTGTTCTTCAAAATACAATAAACAAATGCAAAACTCTGAAGAAGTGCTGCTATCTTCCCTGTTCTAAAGTCATTCTAAATCTAAAATTAAAGTTGTCTGAAATTTAATTTTAACCATAAGTCAAAATATACTACAGCAAAACAAAATGCCTAACATTAAAGGAATTGTCCTTTTCCACATTATTTATGAAGCATACAAACCTATTTTAACACTTTGTGTAGTAAAGATGCAGAAAATTTTTTTAATATATCTGATAAAGGGCTTATATTTAGGATATATAATGAGTGTCTGCAAGTCAATAACAAAAAAAAACAGTTTTTTAAATGGGTAGAAAATTTAAATTAAATACATCACTATATGAGATGTACAAATGGTAAATAAGTATGTGAAAAGATTCTCGTTCATTAACCATTAGGGAATGCAAGTTAAAACCACAATGGGATGCCAAGTCTGACAGGATGAGTCAATTGATGATAAGAGTGATAAAACCAAGTACTGAGGAAGATTTGGGAAAGTGACACCATTGTACATTGCTGGTGAGAACGTAAGACGGTACTACTGCTTTGGAAAACTGTTTGGCAGGTTTTTGTTGTTGCTGTTTTAAAACAAACATACTAAACCTACAATCCAGCGGTTGCATTCTTAACTACTTAACCAAGAAAAGTGAAAACTTGTCCATACAAAAACCTACTCACAGATATTCATAAGATTTATGTTACAGCACAAACCTGCAAACAACCAAAAGGACCATCAACTGGTTAATGGATAACAGATTGTAGGTCTCCATGTAAAGAAATATACCATTAAAAAGCAATAAACTACTGCTGCAAGTAATAATATGGCTCATCTCAAAAACATTGTACTAAGTGAAAGAAGCCAGACACAGACTAGCACTACTGAATGATTTCATTCCTATAAAATGCTACAAAGACAAAGCCATAGTAACTGAGAACAGAATCAGTAGATTCCAGGAGCCCAACGAGGAGGAAGAGACTGACCCCAAAGCATCACAAAGAAAGTTCCTGAGTGAAGGAGATGTTTTATGTCATGATTATGGTGGTGGTTCATGACTGTATCAATTCAGTTCAGTTCAGTCGCTCTGTCATGTCTGACTCTTTGCAACCCCATGAACCGCAGCATGCCAGGCCTCCCTGTCCATCACCAACTCCCGGAGTCCAACCAAACCCATGTCCATCGAGTCAGTGATGCCGTCCAACCATCTCATCCTCTGTTGTCCCTTTCTCCTCCCACCTTCAGTCTTTCCCAGCATCAGGGTCTTTTCCAATGAGTCAGCTCTTTGCATCAGGTGGCCAAAGTATTGGAGTTTCAGTTTCAGCATCAGTCCTTCCAATGAACACTCAGAACTGATCTCCTTTAGGATGGACTGATTGGATCTCCTTGCAGTCCAAGGGACTCTCAAGAGTCTTCTCCAACATCACAATTCAAAAGCATCAATTCTTCGGTGCTCAGCTTTCTTTATATTCCAACCCTCACATCCATACATGACCACTGGAAAAACCATACATTTGTGAAAATTCCCTGCTCCATACACTTGAAATTGGTGAATTTAATTGTATATCAGCTATGCCTCAAGAAACTTGATTTTTTTTTTTAAAAGAAAAATGAGGAGAGCATAAGACACCAAAGTTTAGTTAGCATTTTGTTCAAATTCAAGGAAATTGTGATAAATAAGGGTCATGTGGTTTCACAGTTAACTAGTAATATTAGATTACTCCTGACACCTCAGGAATTACCTCAAGAAATTAAGTATCCACACAAATAGCATATCACAAGCCTCCCTTATTCACACATCAGCTGATCATACTGGGAGCTCTTCTCAGATATTGATGAGAGCAGAGGCTACTAGTAGTATGTGTGTGTGTGTGTTTGCTCAGTTGTGTCCAACTCTTGCAACCCTACAGACCTCCAGTCTCCTCTGTTCATGGGATTCTACAAACAGGAATACTGGAGTGGGTTGCCATTTCCTTTTCCAGGGGACCTTTCCAACTCAGGGACTGAATCCTCCTCTCCTGTATCTCCTGCATTGGAATGTGGATTCTTTACTGCTGAGCCACTGGGAAAGCATAGAGTATGGAAAAAGAGATAGTAGCACCAACCACTAGTCACCATGTGCAGGCTTTCTCTAGGACCAGAGGTGTTGGTGACTGTAATTAGGTCAACACTCTTCTTGGACCAGAACTTGACTATGATGAGGCTCCTCATCAGTTCTCCATCCACGTCAAGCCATGTGATTCCAAACATCATACAACCTATGGTCACATCACAGGACAATACTCCATTCCTGCATTTCCAAACATCAAAAATAAGGCCTATTTTATTACTCAGCAATAAAAAGGAATGAAATAATGCTATTTTCAGAGATGTAGATGGACCTAGAGATTGTCATAATGAGTGGAGCAAGTCAGGAAGAGAAGGACAAATACCATGTGATATCACTTATATGTCAAAATTTTAAAAAATGGTACAAATGAGCTTATTTACAAAACAGAGTCACAGATGGAGAAAACAAACTTACAGTTATGAAGGGGGAAGAGGGGATGAGAGATAAATTGGGAGACTGGGATTGACATGTATACACATCATACATAAAATAAGGACCTGCAGTATAGCATAGAGTGCTCTACTCAGTACCCTGTAATGACCTATATGAAAAAAGAATCTGAAAAAGAGTGGATATATGTATATGTAGAACTGACTCACTTTGCTGTTCACCTGAAACTAACACAACATTGTAAATCAACTACACTCCAGTTAAAAAAAATTTGTTTTTAAGTCAAGGCCCTATTCCATCAGCTCACCTGTCTTCATTTTGATGTTTAGAACTCAGACTGCCTTTGCCTGGACACCTTTACTCCCAAGACATAATCATTAGAAATTAAGCCTAACTTCTGTTGTTTCAACTGCTTAATCTTTTCTCTAAGACAAACTGTAATAACATATAGCAGCCACTTTATTTTACCTGAAGGAAATGTAGATCACTTCTGGAAAGTGATGAATCTCATAGAAAGATAATATGTTAACTCTGGAGATGGAGAGGAAGTCAGAGTCCATGGATGCTTGAAGGCTCAGATGTGAAGATGTATCAGATGTATCAGATGCTCAGATGTATCGTGTTTGATACCAAAATTCTCTGTGGTCCATTTTTTTTTTTTTTTAACTGAAAATGTGTCACTGACAAATGACCAGATGTGTAGGAATGGAAAGAATTGACCCTCTGACTTCTAACACCTCATTTGGAGGTTGAACATTGCAGCCTTGCTATGGATGGTAAGAGGGCTCTGGCATAATTAGGCAACCCTGGTAATGGACAATTGTGAACAAACCCAAGAGCAACCGTTGGGGAACTGGCTTTCAGGGGCATTGTGGCTCTACCATTACCTTCAACAGGCAATGGCAGTGACTGGTATTAAGTGGGAGTGATTTGTGAAACTCGTGTGCATTTTCAGAGTCTCTACATATTATTAGGGGAAGAGAATCTGGAGGAAAACAAACACAGATTTCCCATTCTATGAACAATATTTTGTCTCAGTCATTATTTTATATTCAAGATATATCATCTTGGACCTATAGATGATCATATTAAGTGAAGCAAGACAAAGAAAAAACTGTATGATATCACTTATATCACCTATATGTGGAATCTAAAAAATAATACAAATGAGTCTATTTACAAAGCAGAAGCAGACTCACAGACATAGAAAACAAATTTTTCATTACTCTAGGAGGAAGAGGTAGGAGGTATAAATTGGAGATTTGAGATTAACATATACACACTACTCCCCTGCTTATTTAACTTATATGCAGAGTACATAATGAGAAACACTGGGCTGGAAAAAGCACAAGCTGGAATCAAGATTGCTGGGAGAATTATCAATAAACACAGATATGCAGATGACACCACCCTTATGGCAGAAAGTGAAGAGGAACTAAAAAACCTCTTGATGAAAGTGAAAGAGGAGAGTGAAAAAGTTGGCTTAAAGCTCAACATTCAGAAAATGAAGATCATGGCATCTGATCCCATCACTTCATGGGAAATAGATGGGAAAAGTGGAAACAGTGTCAGACTTTATTTTTCTGGGCTCCAAAATCACTGAAGATGGTGACTGCAGCCATGAAACTAAAAGACACTTACTCCTTGGAAGGAAAGTTATAACCAAT
>NW_011494888.1:1335854-1341664 GCF_000754665.1 Bison bison bison
CGTGAACTCCAGGAGTTGGTGATGGACAGGGAGGCCTGGCGTGCTGTGATTCATGGAGTCACAAAGAGTCGGACACGACTGAGCGACTAAACTGAACTGAACTCATGCATAAAATAGATAAAAAAGGACCTACTGTATAACACAGAGAATTATATTCAATATCTTATAATAACCTACAATGGATAAGAATTTTTAAAAGTTATATATATAACTGAAATGCTTTTATAAATACCTGAAAGACAGGTTCGTACAAGACAGAGGCTCATAACACTGTACAGGAGGCAGTGACCAAAACCATCCCAAAGAAAAAGAAATGAAAATTTCAAAATGGCTGTCTGAGGAGGCTTTACAAATAGGTGAGAAAAATAGAGAGAAGTGAAAAACAAGGGACAAAGGCAAAGATATACCGAACTGAATGCAGAATTACAGAGAATAGCAAGGAGAGATAAGAAGGTCTTCTTCAATGATCAATGTGAAGATATAGAGGAAAGCAATGGAATGGGAAAGAACTAGAGATCTCTTCAAGAAATTTGGAAATATCAAGGAAACATTTCATGCAAAGATGTGCACAACAAAGGACAGAAATGGTATAGACCTAACAGAAGCAGAAGAGAGTAAGAAGAGGTGGCAAGAATACACAGAAGAATGATACGAAAAAGGTCTTAATGACTGGAATAACCATGATGGTGTGATCATTCACCTAGAGCCAGACATCCTGGAATGTGAAGTCAAGAGGGCTTTAGGAAGCATCACTACAAACAAAGCTAGTGGAGGTGATGGAATTCCAGCTGAGCTATTTCAAATCCTAAAAGATGATGCAGTAAAAATGCTGCACTCAATGTGCCAGCAAATTTGGAAAACTCAGCAACAGCCCCAGGACTGGAAAATGTCAGTTTTCATTCCAATCCCAAAGAAAGGCAATGTTTGAACAATATTCAAACTACCAGAAAATTGCCCTCATTTTCCATGCTGAAGCTGAAGCTCCTATCCTCTGGCCACCTGATGCAAAGAGCTGACTCATTAGAAAAGACCCTGATGCTGAGAAAGGTTGAAGGCAAAAGGAGAAGTGGGTAGCAGAGGATAAGATGATTGGATAGCATCACCAACTCAATGAACATGAGTTTGAGCAAACTCCAGGAGATAGTGGAAGACAGGGAAGCCTGGTGTGTTGCAATTCATGGAGTCACAAAGAGTCAGGCACAACTTATAGACTGAACAACAACATACCTGAAATACTGTGTATCAGCTATACCTCAATAAAAAGAAACTAAAGCAATATATTGTCTTCTTTAGTTAAAAAAAAAGTGAAATTAAACATATTGATTACATTATCAAATGATTACAGTTTATAATAACTTTGGCATATGTCTTGCCATTCTCATCTCTCTGGGTAAGACAACCATAGATAGAATTTTAAGAACTCAGCAAAAACAACATATTTAAATCATATTATATTCTTAGTAGAATTGGTAAGCCGCATGAAGATTTTTCAAAATTATATATATTTTTATATACGCAGATATATGCAGACACAGACACTCACAGATATATCCATAAAATATTGGCAGCAGAGTAATAGCTTGATAGATTAGCCAATATATTTAGTACTTTTTTTTTCACCTAGACAGGCTCCAGGGCATTCTCTGAGTTGTTCACTCATAAAAGTGTTGAAACATCAGAAAACAAGATAAAACAAAAACATCACATTTTGGCTTTGAAATTTAAAAGCCTAGATCTCAGGAGAATAAATACATCTTAGAGTATGAATGGCAGATTTACATTATGACAAAAAGCACGTCTTTCTGCTCAGAGCCCCAGTAACCAGACACAAGACAGAATTTGCTTGCACCAGAGGAAAAGAAAAGAAGAATGTTCAGAAGAAAGGAATGGGTGTGCAGTGTGGGTTGTGGATAAAACAAGGTCCTGCATCTGCAGCTTAGTTCAGAGGAAATGAAGATAACAGAAACACCTTACATGTTCAAGAGAAGGGATGGGAAAATCCTAGCACAGGAAACCCATGTTTTCTTTCCAGGAAAGCCCAGAATGCATCAAGACACAAAGCAGGAAGTTTTATTCCTGATAGCTGTGTAAGCATGGGGAATGGTCAGAACCGTCCTTGGAGTTTCTCACGGATAATACATCACATAAAGGGAGATAAGACCAAGAGGTTCTCAAGAAGCAAAGAAATTAGCTAGATGACAGTCAGATTAAGTGAGGCTCCTCAGTCCTGAAACATGCAAGGAACCAGATGTCACCAATGACCACATGATCTTGGAATTGTATCCTTCCCCAATCGAGCCTCAAATGAGACTATAGCCCTGGAACAAGGGACCATTTAGAAATGATCCTCACAGACTACACACCACAGGAGAACAAAGACACCTCTGTTCATTCTAGAGTAACTAATAGTTATGTAGACAATGTGATAATGCTGTGGATTATAAAAGTACTCCAGAACTTAGAAGCAGCTCCAGCAAAAGTGGGGTAGGACTTTGCATTCATGAAAATAGTTTAAATTGACCTGCAAAATAAAATATATTTATTTTTTTAACAAGGAAATATATTTTCTATACACTTGAGTTTTTATTTTATATTAAATGTCAAGCTTTTCAGAGATCAGATCTGTTCACAACACACAGAAGTCATAGCACACCCCTCTACCTGCATCAGGAACTAATTAGAAACCCAAGTAGAGTTAGAACTTAGTCATCTTGAGGATGACTTAAAATCTTATGAGATATTTGATGTGCTGACATAACATGAACTTTCATCTATAAATCCCAATTTCAGAAAATAATTCCAGAGTGTTGTGATAAGACGGAGTTTAAAATTTAAATGCCTTAAATGTCTTAAGAAAGATTAAATGTGAGTTTTTAGTAGTTTGTTAATAAAAGTACTTAGAGTAAGCCACAGAGTAGGATTCTGAAAGCCCTTGTATTGAATCCTGGATTTCTAAGAACACAATAATGTTTTAAGGTATCAAGCCAGAAAGATCATGTTTACCATTCAGGTGTATCATCTCTTTTTCTTTCCCAAGGTGGACACCTGGAGCACCAGCATACGGAGTGTGGAGAAAGAGGCAAGGTGGCTCTGATTCAAGATCAGTGAGGTCACCACCCAGCTCTAAAGGGGAAATTCTTCTAAGACAAAGGGGTGGGCATATTCCTGTTCTATTTGTGTTTAGAAAACCAACATGTGTCCTTATAGTGTCAACCCAAATAGAGAACCCACAGTGAGGAATGCAATGCTCACCTGGACCTGGAAATGCCCTCCAAACAGAGAGGGACCAAAGACAGGAGCCAAACCACTCTTAGAGGCTCATCTCACCAGCCGTGTCTATCAGAAGCTTATGAGCAAGAGAAAAAGACTAGTTTCCATAAGGGTTATCAGCCTGCTGCCTTAGTCATCTGTTGCCTTCACAATGAGTTTTCCAACCTCACTATTCTCTTCTCTAACTCTTACATTTAAATCATCAACAACACAAACACATGAATTAAATCAAGCCTAGAAATTAAAATAATGAAGTTGCCCCAAATATTTTTTTAAAATAATTTAAAATCTTACATTACACTAAAACAAAAATTATATATAGCATGAGAATTGCAAACTTTCTGATAGAACATATTGAAAAATGTCTAAACATTTTGTCCCTTTTAAGATCATTGTAAGACAATTGTGTCATGTAGTACCCAAAATGCTAATGTGGTTTTGCCTCAGATGAGGTCAGGATGGTGCAACAGAGAGAATCTGGACTCACCTCCTCTCACACATATATCAAATTACAACCACTGTGAATCCTTGAATAACACAGGTGTAAACTGCATGGGTCCACTTATACACAACTTTTATTTCACTAAAAACATACTATTACTACATAATTCATGATTGGATATGGAACTGTAGATACAGAGGACCAGCTAGAAAGTGATACCCAGACTTTTGACTAAACAGAGGGTCAGTGTCCCTAAACTCTGTATTGTCAAAGCGTGCTTACAGCACCATCTATGACAATGACCTGAAGACAAGTAGAAAAGATTTTCCACAATGAAAGACACAAAAAAAAGGAGACGTGGCAAAATGGGAAGGAAGGGCCAAACTGCAAAGTAGTCAGAACACAGACTCAAATGTCAGTGATCCACAAATGGTAGAATATTATAACCATAGAGGTCCTCCCCAAGAAGCAAGTTATCTGAGCTGTATATCACATATCCAAGACTGGGTGTGTGTGTTGAGGGGGGGGGGCATTCCTGCACCAGGAATATTAGCCCCCAAATATCTGGATATGAAAAGTAGTAGCACTTAAGTTTGGGAGAGCCAGGGAGCCATAGGAAACAGAGACTCCACACTTCAAGGGTTCAATCAAAATCTCATATGTTCTGAGTCCAAGTTCAGTTGCAGAAGTCTGAATAGACCATAGACCAGACCCACTTACTAGCATTGGAGAATCTTTCAGAGAGGCAGAAGGTAACTAGGATACCCCTGGGGAGAGATGTTGGCCACAGTCATTTGGGGGAGCTCATTCTGTCATGAAATGGTCCTTTGGTATCTCTAATTTTCTTGAAGAGACTCTAGACATTCCCATTCTATCGTTTTCCTCTATTTCTTTGCATTGATCACTGAGGAAGGCTTTCTTATCACTCCTTCCTATTCTTTGGAACTCTGCATTCAGATGTTTATATCTTTCCTTTTCTCCTTTGCTTTTCACTTCTTTTCTTTTCACAGCTATTTGTAAGTCCCCCTCAGATAGCCATTTTGTTTTTTGCATTTCCTTTTCTTAGGGATGGTCTTGACCACTGCCTCCTGTACAATGTCATGAACCTCTGTGCATAGTTCATCAGGCACTGTATCAGATCTAGTCCCTTCAATCTATTTCTAATTTCCACTGTATAGTCATAAGATATTTGATTTAGGTCATACCTGAATGGTCTAGTGGTTTTCCCCACTTTCTTCCATTTAAGTCTGAATTCGGCAATAAGGAGTTCATGATCTGAGACACAGTCAGCTCCTGGTCTTGTTTTTGCTGACTCCATAGAGCTTCTCCATCTCTGGCAGCAAAGAATATAATCATCTCTGACCATCTGGTGGTGTCCATGTGTAGAGTCTTCTCTTGTGTTGTTGGACGAGGGTGTTTGCTATGACCAGTGCGTTCTCTTGGCAAAACTCTATTAGCCTTTGTCATGCTTCATTTTGTACTCTAAGGCCAAATTTGCCTGTTACTCCAGGTGTTTCTTGACTTCCTACTTTTGCATTCCAGTCCCCTATAATGAAAAGGACACCTTTTGGGGTTTTAGTTCTAAAAGGTCTTGTAGGTCTTCCTAGAACCATTCAACTTCAACTTCTTCAGCATTACTGGTTGAGGCATAGGCTTGGATTACTGTGATATTGAATGGTTTGCCTTGGAAACGAACAGAGAACATTCTCTTGTTTTTGAGATTGCATCCAAGTACTGCATTTCAGACTCTTTTGTTGACTATGATGGCTACTCCATTTTTTCTAAGGGATTCTTGCTCACAATAGTAGATACAATGGTCATTGAGTTAAATTCAGCCATTCCAGGCCATTTTAGTTCACTGATTCCTAAAATGTCCATGTTCATTCTTGCCATCTCCTGTTTGACCACTTCCAATTTTCCTTGATTCATGGACCTAATATTCCAGGCTCCTGTGCAATATTGCTCCTTAAAGCATCGGACCTTGCTTCTATCACCAGTCACACCCACAACTGGGTGTTGTTTTTGCTTTGGCTCCATCTCTTCATTCTTTCTGGAGTTATTTCTCCACTGATCTCCAGTAGCATATTGGACACCTACT
>NW_011494888.1:1341764-1346395 GCF_000754665.1 Bison bison bison
CTTAGTTTCATTGAGTTCGACAAGGCTGTGATCCATGTGATTAGATTGGTTAGTTTTCTGTGATTGTGGTTTCAGTCTGTCTGCCCTCTGATGCCTTCTCCCAGCACCTACAGTCTTAATGAGGTTTCCCTTGGACATGGTCAGTGCAAAAAAAAAAAAAAAATAGAGGAAAACAATAGAATGGGAAAGACTAGAGAGCTCTTCAAGAAAATTAGAGATACAAATGGAACATTTAATGCAAAGATGGGCTCAATAAAGGACAGAAATGGTATGGACCTAACAAAAGCAGAAGATATTAAGAAGTGGCAAGAATACACAGAAGAACGATACAAAAAAGATCTTTATGATGCAGATAATCACGATGGTATAATCACTCACCGAGTCAGACATGCTGGAATGTGAAGTCAAATGAGCCTTAGGAAGCATCACTACAAACAAAGCTAGTGGAGGTGATGGAATTCCAGTTGAACTATTCCAAATCCTGAAAGATGATGCTGTGAAAGTGCCACACTCAATATGCTAGCAAATTTGGAAGACTCAACAGTGGCCACAGGACTGGAAAAGGTCAGTTCTCATTCGAATCCCAAAGAAAAGCAATGCCAAAGAAGACTCAAACTACCATACAATTGCACTCATCTCACACGCTAGTAAAGTAATGCTCAAAATTCTCCATACCAGGCTTTAGGAATATGTGAACCATGAACTTCCAAATGTGCTGGGGTCCAGCCCTAGCAGGATCCAGGGGCACCCTCAGGATGACAGCCTAGGCAAAAGGATAGAAAAGCAGAGAGAGAGAGGCTTGATCTTCCTTAATTAACACAGAAAGCCAATAAAGCTCCTGGCACGGAACTTGCTCTGTTCATGGAGGCTGCAGGCGCCCTCTCGGTGAGGTGAGGAAGCAGGACGCCCCCTCCCTGGTGAAGACGCAGGGTGCCTTCCCAATCGGGTCTTAGAAGCCCAAGCAAAAAAGTGAACTCAGAGAGCCCCTGTGCCCCACGGAGTCATCCTGAAAGAAGAACAGAGAGAGAAAAGGAGGGAAAAGGAAAAAAATAATGACACAGGGAGACCAAGCTTCGGTGAGCAAGGGCCCATAACTTTATTTTCAAAAGGAACTTTCATACATTGACTTGTACATAGAGGGAAATGAAAGATGCAAAGTCATACAGAGTCAGCCCAAACATTACATCTGTTTTGTCTTTATCGAAATCAGGGCTTTTTCTGCATACTTTTCCTATAAACAATGTTGTGTACAATATCTTCTGGCCTTGGAGGCCTGTGGACATTTTATGACCCTTTTTTGATAAAGGCTAATCAGCCAGAAAACTTGTTTTCCCTTAAAGTGTTTCTTCTTTATTTCTCCCAGCCTCAGAAAGTACTAAACAGAGTTACATTCTCATGGAGCAAAGGTGCAGGGGGTCACAACAAAGAAAGAACCAATTAGCTCAAAGGTCTGATGTGGTTAATTCCAAGGCTACTGCTTATTTTTTTACATTCCAACTATGTTAACTAATGCACTTTCAGATGCACAACGGATAAAGGATATGGGCACTTGGCAGCAAGCATTGGCCCAATAATGAAGCCCTTTACCAGTACTATCTATTTTCATAATTTTTCATCCCTTAAAGGACTCTATGCTCATTAGGACTCTTAGAATGTTTGGCTTCCTGTGCCTTTCAAGGTTGGGGAGTTGTGAACAATCATGTGTGTTAATTGTAAGAGTATGGATAAAACTTGTCAGGCAAGCTAGAAAGCCAACAGAGGGGTTAAAATAGAAATATTCCTTTCATGCCCAGGAGACTTATTAACTAAAGCCCTAACTTGACTTTTTCCAGAGAAAGGTGGTCGGGGATAGCCCCCTGTTAATGTCAGAAGAGTTGGTGAAAGGCACAAAATAGTAAGACAGACAGGTTCTGGTTTTGGGGTAGATGCTGGAGCAGACCCAGGGAATCTCTCGAGCCATGATCCGCCTTGTTCATCATGGCTCTTCCACATGACCCTGTCATGGGTTGGACCTCCTGTGGTGGCTCCCGGCACAAATGTTCAAGCTGGTTTTAGAAAAGGCAGAGGAACCAGAGATCAAATTGCCAACATCCACTGGATCATCGAAAAAGAAGCAAGCGAGTTCCAGAAAAACATCTATTTCTGTTTTATTGACTATGCCAAAGCCTTTGACTGTGTGGATCACAATAAACTGTGGAAAATTCTGAAAGAGATGGGAATATGAGACAACCTGACCTGACTCTTGAGAAATATGTATGCATGTCAGGTAGCAAGAGTTAGAACTGAACATGGAACAACAGACTGGTTCCAAATAGGAAACAGAGTATGTCAAGGCTGTATATTGTCACCCTGCTTATTTAACTTATATGCAGAGTACACCATGATAAATTCTGGGCTAGATGAAGCATAAGCTGGAATCAAGATTGCCAGGATAAATATCAATAACCTCAGATATGCAGATGACACCACCCTTATGGCACTAAGTGAAGAAGAACTAAAGAGCCTCTTGATGAAAGTGAAAGAGGAGAGTGAAAAAGTTTGCTTAAAACTCAAATTCAGAAAACTAAGATCATGGCATCCAGTCCCATCATTTCATGGGAAATAGATGGGGAAACAGTGGAAACAATGCCTGACTTTATTTTTCTGGGCTCCAAAATCACTGCAGATGGTGACTGCAGCCATGAAATTAAAAAATGTTTGCTCCTTGGAAGGAAAGTTATGACCAGACTAGACCACATATTAAAAAGCAGAGACATTTCTCTGCCAACAAAAGTCCATCTAGTCAAGGCTATGGTTTTCTAATAGTTATGTATGGATGTGATAGTTGGACTGTAAAGAAAGCTGAGCACAAAAGAATTGATGCTTTTGAACTGTAGTATTGGAGAAGACTCTTGAGAGTCCCTTGGACTGCAAGGAGTTCTAACCAGTCCATCCTAAAGGAGATCAGTCCTGAGTGTTCATTGGAAGAACTGATGTTGAAGCAGAACTCCAATACTTTGGCCACCTGATGTAAGGAGCTGACTCATTTGAAAAGACACTGATGCTGGAAAAGATTGAAGGCAGGAGGAAAAGGGGACAACAGAGGATGAGATGGTTGGATGGCATCACTGACTCAATGGACATGAGTTCGGGTAAACTCTGGGAGTTGGTGATGGACAGGGAGCCCTGGCATGCTGTGGTCCATGGGGTCACAAACAGTCAGACACGATGGAGCAACTGAATTGAACTGATTCTGTCATAACACTGGCATTAGGAAATGCCATTTTGGAATCTTCTCTCTAGGACTACTAATGCTGGAGAGTAATCGGTCCACCAACAGGCCAACACCAGCCTCATACTGCCCCAGGCCACACAGCCAACCTCTCAGGAAATCTCCCTTAGCCTCCAGTGGGCATTTAGCCATCATACAAGGCACAACCTCATAGCTAACCACATAGGGACCAGCCATGCCTACCAGGATACCCACATAGTCAGCTTTGCCTCAACAGAAGGACCCATGCAGGCACAGAGAGGGCACCACTAGAGCACACAACACTGGTGACCAGTAGGTGTGCTACTGGGCCACCTACAGTATCTCCTCCATAAGGACACTTTTTCATGATCAGGAAATGTAACCAACTTACTAATACACAGAAAAAAATTAAAACAGAAAACAGGCAAAACAAGGAGATGGAGAAATAAGTTCCAGAGGGCTAAGACAAAATTTTAGAAAAATAAGTAAATGAAAGAAACATGAACAATGTACCCAATAAAAAGTTGAAGATATTGATCATAAAGATGTTCTCTGAACTCAGGAGTAAAATGGATGAACATACTGAGAAATTCAAGAGAGTTAGAAAATTTTTAAAAAGACAAAATTATCTGAGGAATATGAAGGGAGGGAATGGAAAAAAAAATAGTCCATATAAATGGTGTAGCAATATTTATATCAGACAATATAGACTTTAAAACAAAGACAAAGTAGAACATTAATGTTTTAGAATTAATCCAAAAAAGGTATAATAATCACAAATATATAAGCATCCACAGAAGCACTTAAGTGCATTAAACAATTATTAGCAAACATAAATAAAGAAATTGACAGTACCACAATAATAGTAGGGGACTTTAACACTCTGCTTACATCAATGGATAGATTATCCAGACACAAAAATCAATAAAGAAACACTGGCTTTAAATGAAAAATTAAAACAGATAGAATTAATAGATACATAAAGAATATTTCATCCAAAAATAGAAGAATACACATTCTCTTTAAGCGTACTTGGAACATTTTTAATCATAGATCACATTCTAGGCCACAAAAAAGGTCACAATATATTCAAGAAGAAAGAGATATCAACCATATTTTTAGACCACACTAAGGGGTCTCTTGATGAAAGTGAAAGAGAGTGAAAAAGTTGGCTTAAAACTCAACATTCAGAAAACTAAGATCGTGGTATCTGGTCCCATCACTTCATGGGAAATAGATGGGGAAACAGTGGAAACAGTGTCAGACTTAATTTCTTTGGGCTCCAAAATCACTGCAGATGGTGACTGCAGCCATGAAATTAAAAGACACTTACTCCTTGGAAGAAAAGTTAAGACCAACCTAGATAGCATATTCAAAAGCAGAGACATTACTTTGCCAA
>NW_011494888.1:1346495-1350037 GCF_000754665.1 Bison bison bison
AGTCAAGGCTATGGTTTTTCCAGTGGTCATGTATGAATGTGAGAATTGGACTGTGAAGAAAGCTGAATGCCAAAGAATTGATGCTTTTGAACTGTGGTGTTGGAGAAGACTCTTGAGAGTCCCTTGGACTGCAAGGAGATCCAACCAGTCCATTCGAAGGAGATCAGCCCTGGGATTTCTTTGGAAGGACTGATGCTAAAGCTGAAACTCCAGTACTTCGGCTACCTCATGTGCAGAGTTGACTCATTTGAAAAGACTCTGATGCTGGGAGGGATTGGGAGCAGGAGCAGAAGGGGACGACAGAAGATAAGATGGCTGGATGGCATCACTGACTTGATGGATGTGAGTCTGAGTGAACTCCGGGAGTTGGTGATGGACAGGGAGGCCTGGCGTGCTGTGATTCATGGGGTTGCAAAGAGTCGGACATGACTGAGCGACTGAACTGAACTGAAGGGGATGACAGAGGATGAGATGGCTGGATTTCATCACCGACTCAATGGACGTAAGTTTGAGTGAACTCTGGAAGTTGGTGATGGACAGTGAGGCCTGGTGTGCTGCGATTCATGGGGTCACAAAGAGTAGGACACAACTGAGTGACTGAACTGAACTGAACTGAATAATGAAACTAGAAATCAGCTACAAGAAAAAACAGGCAAACACGGGGAGGCTAAACAATATACTGCTAAGCAACCCATGGTTTACTGAAGACATCAAAAAGAAAAAACACACCTGAAGACATATGACAAAAAAACACAGCAATCCAAAATCTATCAGACACAGAAAAAGCAGTTCTAAGAGGGAAGTCCATAGTAATAAAAATTTACCTCAGGATCAAAAACGTCTCAAAAAATCATCTAAAGAAACTAAAAAAAAAAAAAGAATAAACAAAACTCAACATTAGTAGAAGGAAATAAAGATTACAACAGACATAAATGAAATAATGACTGAAAAAAAAAAAACACAAAATGTCAAGGAAAACTAAGAGCTGGTTCTTTGAAAAGAGAAACAAAATAGAACATAATTTGGCCAGATTCATGAAGGGAAAAAGAGAGCCCAAATCAAGAGAATCACAAATGAAAGAAATTACAATCAATACCATAGAAATACAAATAATCATTTGAAATCACTATGAACAATTATACACCAACAAAATGGACAACCTGGAAGAAAGGGATAACTTCCTACAAAGGTACCATCACCCCAGATTGATTCAAGAAGAAATAGAAAATATGAACAGACCAATCATCATTAATGAAATTGAATCAATAATAATAAAACTCCCAGCAAACAAAAGTCCAGAATTGAGGTCTTCACAGGTGAATTCTTCAAAACACTTAAAGCAAAGCTAATACTTGCCCTTTTCAAATGATTTCAAACTACTTAAGAGGAAGAAACACTGCTGAAATCATTCTACAAGACCAGCATCACCCTGGAACTAAAATCAGACAGAGACATTGTGAAAAACCAGAGTTATATCACTGAGGAACACAGAGGCAAAAAATATCAATAAAATATTAGCAAACGAAATTCAACAATGCATGGAAAGGATCATACACAGTCAATGTCATGCTCAATGGTGAAAAGATGATAGTATTTCCTCTGAGATCACGAACAATATAAGAATGTGAAGGTTGACCATTTCTATTCAGTATAGTTTTGGAAGTCTCCACCATAGCATTCAGACAAAAAAAAAAAAAAAAAGGAATCCAAATTGGAAAGGAATATATAAACAGTCAACATCTGCAGATGACATACTATACACAGGATATTTGAAACTTTCAGTTCAGTTGTTCAGTTGTGTTTGACTCTTTGCAACCACGTGGACTACAGCATGCCAGGTTTCCCTGTCCATCACCAACTCCTGGAGCTTGCTCAAACTCATGTCCACATCAAATCGAACATCCTAAAGATGCAAAAAAAAAAAAATTGTCAGAGCTAATAAACAAGTTCAGTAAACTTGCAGGATACAAATTTAGTATTTAGAAATATATGGTATTTATATACTCTAAAAAAAGCTATCAGAAAAAGAAATTAAGAAAATGAAATCCTATTTACAACCGCCTCAAAAAGAATTAAATAAATATTTAGTAATAGGTGTAATTAAAGAAGTAAAAGACTTGTACTCTTCAGATCAGACCAGATCAGATCAGTTGCTCAGTCGTGTCCGACTCTTTGTGACCCCATGAATCACAGCACACCAGGCCTCCCTGTCCATCACCAACTCCCAGAGTTCACCCAGGCTCATGTCCATCGAGTCAGTGATGCCATCCAGCCATCTCATCCTCTGTCGTCCCCTTCTCCTCCTGCCCCCAATCCCTCCCAGCATCAGAGTCTTTTCCAATAAGTCAACTCTGCGCATGAGGTGGCCAAAGTACTGGAGTTTCAGCTTCAGCATCAATCCTTCCAAAGAAATCCCAGGGCTGATCTCCTTCGAATGGACTGGTTGGATCTCCTTGCAGTCCAAGGGACTCTCAAGAGTCTTCTCCAACACCACAGTTCAAAAGCATCAATTCTTCGGCACTCAGCCTTCTTCACAGTCGAACTCTCACAATATACATGACCACAGGAAGAACCATAGCCTTGACTAGATGGACCTTTGTTGGCAAAGTAATGTCTCTGCTTTTGAATATGCTATCTAGGTTGGTCATAACTTTCCTTCCAAGGAGTAAGCGTCTTTTAATTTCATGGCTGCAATCACCATCTGTAGTGACTTTGGAGCCCAGAAAAATAAAGTCTGACACTGTTTCCACTGTTTCCCTATATAGTTCCCGTGAAGTGATGGGACCGGATGCCATGATCTTCATTTTCTGAATGTTGAGCTTTAAGCCAACTTTTTCACTCTCCACTTTCACTTTCATCAAGAGCCTTTTGAGTTCCTCTTCACTTTCTGCCATAAGGGTGGTGTCATCTGCATATCTGAGGTTATTGATATTTCTCCCTGCAATCTTGATTCCAGCTTGTGTTTCTTCCAGTCCAGAATTTTTCATGATGTACTCTGCATATAAGTTAAATAAGCAGGGTGACAATATACAGCCTTGACGTACTCCTTTTCCTATTTGGAAACAGTCTGTTGTTCCATGTCCAGTTCTAACTGTTGCTTCCTGACCTGCATACAAATTTCTCAAGAGGCAGATCAGGTGGTCTGGTATTCCCATCTCTTTCAGAATTATCTACAGTTTATTGTGATCCACACAGTCAAAGGCTTTGGCATAGTCAATAAAGCAGAAATAGATGTTTTTCTGGAACTCTCTTGCTTTTCCCATGATCCAGCGGATGTTGGCAATTTGATCTCTGGTTCCTCTGCCTCTTCTAAAACCAGCTTGAACATCAGGAAGTTCACAATTCACATATTGCTGAAGCCTGGCTTGGAGAATTTTGAGCATTACTTTACTAGCGTGTGAGATGAGTGCAATTGTACGGTAGTTTGAGCATTCTTTGGCATTGCTTTTCTTTGCGATTGGAATGAAAACTGACCTTTTCCAGTCCTGTGGCCACTGCTGAGTTTTCCAAATTTGCTGGCATATTGAGTGCAGCACTTTCAC
>NW_011494888.1:1350137-1352828 GCF_000754665.1 Bison bison bison
TCTCTTCTTGCTATTCTTTGGAACTCTGCATTCAGATGTTTATATCTTTCCTTTTCTCCTTTGCCTTTTCGCTTCTCTTCTTTTCACAGCTATTTGTAAGGCCTCCCCAGACAGCCATTTTGCTTTTTTGCATTTCTTTTCCATGGGGGTGGTCTTGATCCCTGTCTCCTGTACAATGTCATGAACCTCATTCCATAGTTCATCAGGCACTCTATCTATCAGATCTAGGCCCTTAAATCTATTTCTCACTTCCACTGTATAATCATAAGGGATTTGATTTAGGTCATACCTGAATGGTCTAGTGGTTTTCCCTACTTTCTTCAATTTAAGTCTCAATTTGAGAAGTTAAAAAAAACTGATAACACAAGCGAAAGAAAAAGTAAACTGTTTTAATGGAATAAAAGAATCAATACTGTTAAAATGACCACACTCATCAGGGTGATCTACAATTCAATGTAATCTCTGTCAAAATACCAAGGGCTTCTTTCACAGAATGAGAACAAAAAATTCTAAAAATTATGTGTAAATGCAAAAGATCATGAATAGCCAAAACAATCTTGAGAAAAAAGAGTAAAGCAGTAGAATGTTATGTTCCTTTATTTCAAATTATACTATAGTAATCAAAACAGTACGGTGCTGGCACAAAAACAGACACAGAGGTCAATGGAATAGAACAGTGTCAAAAAATAAATCCATGCTTATATGATGAATTAGTCTATGACAAAGAAGGCAAGAATATACAATATGGAAAATACCTCTACAATAAATGGCATTGAGAAAACTAGACAGTTACATGCAAAATTATCAAACCGGACTGCTTATTCACACTATATAAAAAATAAATTCAAAATGGATCAAATACTCAAATGTAAGACCTAAAAACATAAAATGTTTAGAAGAAAACATAGGCTGTATGCTCTCTGATAACAATCTTAACAAAATTCTTTCAGATCTGTCTCTTCAAACAAGAGAAACAAAAGCAAAATTCAACAAATAATACAACAAACTAAAGACATTTTGCATAGTGAAAGAAACTATCAACAAAATAAAAAAGTAGCCTACTGAATGGGAGAAGATATTTGCAAACTATGTATTTGATAGGGGCTAATATTCCAAGTACCCAGAGAACATATATAGCTCATCATCATACAAAAAACCTGATAAAGAAATGAGTGGAGTACTTGAATAGATGTTTTTCAAAGAAGACATTCAAATAGTCAATAGGCACATGAAAAGATACTCAACATCACTATCAGAGAAATGTAAATAAAAAACACAATGAGATATCATACCTATCAGAATGTCTATCACCAAAATGATAACACATCAAGTTTTGGCAAAGATGTGAAGGGAACTCTTATGCACTGTGGGTGGAAATGTAAATTAGCACAGCCACTATGAAAAACAGCATGGAGGTTACTCAAAAACTTAAAAGTAGAACTATCATATGATCACCCATTTCACTTCTGGGTATATTGTTTAGTCAGTAAGTCATCTCTGACTCTTTGTGACCCCGTGGACTGCAGCATGCCAGGCTTCCCTGTCCTCCACCATCTCCCAGAGTTTGTTCAAACTCATGTCCATTGAGAGTGATGCCATCCAACCATCTCATCTGTCATCCCTTTTTCCTGCCTTCAATCTTTCCCAGAATCATGGTCTTTTCCAATGAGTCAGTCACATCAGGTGGCCAAAGTACTGGAGCTTCAGCATTAGTCTTTCCAATGAATATTTTGGGTTGATATCCTTTAGGATTTACTGGTTTGATCTCCATGTAGTCCAAGGGACTCTCAAGAGTCTCCTCCAACACCACAGTTCAAAAGCATCAGTTCTTCAGTGCTCAGCATTCTTTATGGCTCAACGCTCACATCCATACATAACTACTGGAAAAACCATAGCTTTCACTATACAAAACTTTGCAGCAAAGTAATGTCTCTGCTTTTTAATATGCTCGCTAGATTTGTCATACTTTTTACTCCAAGGAACAAGTGTCTTTTAACTTTGTGGCTGCAGTCACTGATCACAGTGATTTTGGAGCTCAACAAAATAGTCTGTAACTGTTTCCATTATCCCCCTATAGATTTAGCATGAAGTGATGGGACTGGGTGCCATACACCCAGGGAAAAATAAATCCCTAATTTGAAAGATACATGTCGACCAATGTCCATTGCAGCATTACTTACAATAGCCAAGATATGAACGCAACCAAAGCATGTACCTATACATGAACAAATAAATATCTAGTATCAGTCAGTTCAGGTGCTCAGTCGTGTCTGACTCTTTGCGACCCTGTGAATCGCAGCACGGCAGGCCTCCCTATCCATCACCAACTCACGGAGTTCACTCAGACTCACATCCATCGAGTCTATGATGCCATCCAGCCAACTCACCCACTGTTGCCCCCTTCTCGTCCTGCCCCCAGTCCCTACCAGCATCAGAGTCATTTCTAGTAAGTCAACTCTTCGCATGAGGTGGCCAAAGTACTGGAGTTTCCGCTTTAGCATCATTCCTTCTAAAGAAATCCCAGGGCTAATCTCCTTCAGAATGGACTGGTTGGATCTCCTTGCAGTCCAAGGGACTCTCAAGAGTCTTCTCCAACACCACAGTTCAAAAGCATCAATTCTTTGGCGCTCAGCCTTCTTCACAGTCAAACTCTCACATCCATACATGACCACAGGAAAAACCATAGCCTTG
>NW_011494888.1:1352928-1353123 GCF_000754665.1 Bison bison bison
ATTCTTGCCATCTCTTCTTAATATCTTCTGCTTCTATTAGGCCCATACCATTTCTGTCCTTTATCGAGCCCATCTTTGCATGAAATGTTCCTTTGGTATCTCTGATGTTTTTGAAGAGATCCCTAGTCTTTCCCATTCTGTTGTTTTCCTCTATTTCTTTGCATTGATCGCTGAAGAAGGCTTTCTTATCTCTTC
>NW_011494888.1:1353223-1353494 GCF_000754665.1 Bison bison bison
TAGACGAACCTTTGTTGGCAAAGTAATGTCTCTGCTTTTGAATATGCTATCTAGGTTGGTCTTAACTTTTCTTCCAAGGAGTAAGTGTATTTCATGGCTGCAGTCACCATCTGCAGTGATTTTGGAGCCCAGAAAAATAAAGTCTGACACTGTTTCCACTGTTTCCCCATATAGTTCCCATGAAGGGATGGGACTGGATGCCATGATCTTCGTTTATCTGAATGTTGAGCTTTAAGCCAACTTTTTCACTCTCCACTTTCACTTTTTTTTT
>NW_011494888.1:1353758-1354912 GCF_000754665.1 Bison bison bison
CTTTCAGAATTTCCACAGTTTATTGTGATCCACACAGTCAAAGGCTTTGGCATAGTCAATAAAGCAGAAATAGATATTTTTCTGGAACTCTCTTGCTTTTTCCACGATCCAGCGGATGTTGGCAATTTGATCTCTGGTTCCTCTGCCCTTTCTAAAACCAGCTTGAACAACTGGGAATTCACGGTTCATGTATTGCTGAAGGCTGGCTTGGGGAATTTTGGGCATTACTTTACTAGCGTGTGAGATGAGTGCAATTGTGCGGTAGTTTGAGCATTCTTTGGCATTGCCTTTCTTTGGGATTGGAATGAAAACTGACCTTTTCCAGTCCCGTGGCCACTGCTGAGTTTTCCAAATTTGCTGGCATATTGAGTGCAGCACTTTCACAGCATCATCTTTCAGGATTGGAAATAGCTCCACTGGAATTCCATCACCTCCACTAGCTTTGTTCTTAGTGATGCTTTCAAAGGCCCATTTGACTTCCCATTCCAAGATGTCTGGCTCTAGGTGAGTGATCACACCATCATGATTATCTTGGTCATGAAGACTTTTTTGTACAATTATTCTTGCCACCTCTTCTTAATATCTTCTGTTTCTGTTAGGTCCATACCATTTCTGTCCTTTATCGAGCCCATCTTTGTATGAAATGTTCCCTTGGTATCTCTAATTTTCTTGAAGAGATCTCTAGTCCTTCCCATTCTGTTGTTTTCCTCTATTTCTTTGCATTGATCGCTGAGGAAGGCTTTCTTATCTCTCCTTCCTATTCTTTGGAACTCTGCATTCAGATGTTTATATCTTTCCTTTTCTCCTTTGCTTTTCACTTCTCTTCTTTCCACAGCTATTTTTAAGGCCTCCTCAGACAGCCATTTTGCGTTTTTGCATTTCTTTTTCATGGGGATGTTCTTGATCCCTGTCTCCTGTACAATGTCACGAACCTCATTCTATAGTTCATCAGGCACTCTGTCTCTCAGATCTAATCCCTTAAATCTATTTCTCCTTCCACTTTATAATCATAAGGGATTTGATTTAGACCATTCATGACACCTGAATGGTCTAGTGGTTTTCCCTACTTTCTTCAATTTAAGACTGAATTTGGCAATAAGGAATTCATGATCTGAGCCACAGTCAGCTCCTGGTCTTATTTTTGTTGACTGTAT
>NW_011494888.1:1355012-1359047 GCF_000754665.1 Bison bison bison
TCTTTGGCTGCAAAGAATATCATCAATCTGATTTCGGTGTTGACCATCTGGTGATGTCCATGTGTAGAGTCTTCTCTTGTGTTGTTGGAAGAGGGTGTTTGCTATGACCAGTGCATTTTCTTGGCAAAACTCTATTAGTCTTTGCCCTGCTTCATTCTGTATTCCAAGGCCAAATATGCCTGTTTCTCCAGGTGTTTCTTGACTTCCTACTTTTGCATTCCAGTCTCCTATAATGAAAAGGACATCTTTTTGGCGTGTTAGTTCTAAAAGGTCTTGTAGGTCTTCATAGAACCATTCAACTTCGGCTTCTTCAGCATTACTGGTTGGGGCATAGACTTGGATTACTGTGATATTGAATGGTTTGCCTTGGAAATGAACAGAGATCATTCTGTCGTTTTTGAGATTGCATCTAAGTACTGCATTTTGGACTCTTTTGTTGACCATGATGGCTACTCCGTTTCTTCTGAGGGATTCTTGCCCGCAGTAGTAGATATAATGGTCATCTGAGTTAAATTCACCCATTCCAGTCCATTTTAGTTCTCTGATTCCTAGAATGTCGATGTTCACTCTTGCCATATCCTGTTTGACCACTTCCAATTTGCCCTGATTCATGGACCTGACATTCCAGGTTCCTAAGCAATATTGCTGTTTACAGCATCGGACCTTGCTTCTATCACCAGTCACATCCACAACTGGGTATTGTTTTTGCTTTGGCTCCATCCCTTAATTCTTTCTGGAGTTATTTCTCCACTGATCTCCAGTAGCATATTGGGCACCTACTGACCTGGGGAGTTCCTCTTTCAATATCCTATCATTTTGCCTTTTCATAGTGTTCATGCGGTTCTGAAGGCAAGAATACTGAAGTGGTTTGCATTCCCTTCTCCAGTGTGCCACGTGGTGTCAGACCTCTCCACCATGACCCGCCTGTCTTGGGTGGCCCCACAGGGCATGGCTTAGTTTCATTGAGTTAGACAAGGGTGTGGTCCTAGTGTGATTAGATTGACTAGTTTTCTGTGATTATGGTTTCAGTGTGTCTGCTATATCTAGTATATATAGATATATATGCACAACAGAATATTACCCAGCAATAATAAAAAGGAAATCTTGCTATTTAGGACAATGTGTATGATTCTAGAATGTATTATGCTAAGTGAAGTAAGTCAGACAAATCCCATATGATCTCACTTATATGTGAAATATAAAAAATACAAAACAAAATGAAAACATACTCAGATATAGAAAACAAAGGGTAACTGCCTGAGAGGAGAATACTAAAAGGGATAGGTAAAGGGGACTAAGAGACACAAACTCTATTATTAAATAAATAAGTCAGGGAGATGAAATGTAAAGCATGAGAAATATGGTTAATAATATTGTAATAAATCTATTTCAAATCTTAAAAGATGGTGCTGTTAAAGTGCTGCATTCAATATGCCAACAATTTGGAAAACTCAGCAGTGGCCACAGGATTGGAAAAGGTCAGTTTTCATTCCAATCTAAAAGAAGGGCAGGCCAAAGAATGTTCAAACTACCTCACAATTGCACTCATTTCACATGCTAACAAGGTAATGCTCAAAATCCTCCAAGCTAGGCTTTAGCAGTATGTGAACTGAGAATTTCCAGATGGACAAGCTGGATTTAAAAAAAGCAGAGGAGCCAGAAATCAAATTGCCAACATCCACTGGATCATAGAAAAAGCAAGAGAATTCCAGAAAACCATCTACTTCTGCTTCACTGACTATGCTAAAGCCTTTGATAGTGTGGATCACAACAAACTATGGAAAATTCTTAGAGAGATAGGAATACCAGACCACCTTGCCTGCCACCTGAGAAACCTGTATGCAGCTCAGTAAACAACAGTTAAAACCAGACATGGAACAACAGCCTAGTTCTAAATCGGGAAAGGAGTACATCAAAGCTGTATATTGTCACCCTGCTTGTTTAAGTTATATGCAGAGTACATCATGAGAAATGCTGGGCTGGATGAAGCACAAGCTGGAATCAAGATTGCCAGGAGAAATGCAGATGACACCACCCTAAAGGCACAAAGCAAAAAGGAACTAAAGAGATCTTCCCAAGACAGGAATCAAACCCAGGTCTCCCTCATTGCAGGCAGATTCTTTACCAGCTGAGCCACAAGGAAAGCCTAAGAATACTGGAGTGGGTAGCCTATCCCTTCTCCAGTGGATCTTCCTGACTGAGAAATCGAACTGGGGTCTCCTGCATCACAGGTGGATTCTTTACCAACTGAGCTATGAGAGAAACCCCATACACAGATGACACTACTCTAATGGCAGAAAGCAAGAAAGGAACTAAAGAGCCTTTTGATGAGGGTGAAAGAAGAGAGTGAAAAAGCTATCTTAAAAGTCAACATTCAAGAAACTAAGATCATGGCATCCAGTCCCATCACTTCATGGCAAATAGATAGGGAAACAATGGAAACAGTGACAGAATGTATTTTCTTGGGCTCCAAAATTCCTGTGGATGGTGACTGAAGGCATGAAATTTAAAGATGTTTTCCCCTTGGAAAAAAAGCTATGACCAACCTAGACAGCATAGTAAAAAGCAGAAACATCACTTTGCCGACAAAGCTCCATATAGTCAAAGGTATGGTTTTTTCCAATAGTCATGCATGTGTGTGAGAGTTGAACCATAAAGAAGGCTGAGCACTGAAGAACTGATGCTTTTGAACTGTGGTGTTGGCAAAGACTCTTGAGAGTCCCTTGGACAGCAAGGAGATCAAACCAGTCAATCCTAAAGGAAATCAACCCTGGATATTCACTGGAAGGACTAATGCTGAAGCTGAAGCTCCAATACTCTGGCCATGTGATAGGAAGATCCGACTCATTGGAAAAGACTATGATACTGGGAAACATTGAAGGCAGGAGGAGAAGGGGATGACAGATGACAAGATGATTGGATGGCATCACTGACTCAATGGGCATGAATTTGAGCAAACTCCAGGAGATAGTGAAGGACAGGGAAGCCTGGCATGTTCCAGTCCATGGGGTTACAAAGAGCTGGACACGCCTGAGCGAATGAACAAAGTTTATATGTGAAGAAATGGTTACTAGACCTACTGTGGTGATCATTTCCTAATATATGCAAATGTCAAGAAACACATAATATTGTATACAACGATATTTATTTTAAAAATAAACTCTGTGATTTTTAGAATGCATTCACAGAAGTGCAAACTGTATCAACCATATAAATATGGAGAGTTGGTCCTTCATCTTTCAGTAAAATATGACATTTTGGACTTTGTATCACATTTTATGAAGAACCCGTGACAAACAAGACCACTTTCAAGAGAAAGCAGAACTGAGCAAAGAACTTGAGATAAATTTTTGAATAATTGTTGAATTACAGTCTTCACATAAGCATTCAAAGCAGTTCAGTACAGTCACTCATTCATGTCCACTCTTTGTGACCCCATGAACCGCAACACGCCAGGCCTCCCTGTCCATCACCAACTCCCGGAGTCCACCCAAACCCATGTGCATCAAGTTGGTGATGCCATCCAGCCATTTAATCCTCTATCGTCCCCTTCTCTTGCCCTCAATCTTTCCCATAATCAAGGTTTTTTCAAATAAGTCAGCTCTTCACATCAGGTGGCCAAAGTATTGGAGTTTCAGCTTCAGCATTAGCCCTTCCAATGAACACCCAGGACTGATCTCCTTTAGGATGGACTGGTTGGATCTCCTTGCAGTCCAAGGGACTCTCAAGACTCTTCTCCAACACCACAGTTCAAAAGCATCAATTCTTCAGCACTCAAGTTCTTTATAGTCCAACTTTCACATCCATACATAACCACTGGAAAAACTATAGCCTTGACTAGATGGACCTTTGTTGGCAAAGTAATGTCTCTGCTTTTTAATATGCTGTCTAGGTTGGTCATAACTTTTCTTCCAAGGAGTAAGCGTCTTTTAATTTCATGGCTGCAATCACCATCTGCAGTGATTTTGGAGCCCAGAAAAATAAAGTCAGCCACTGTTTCCACTGTTTCCCCATCTATTTCCCATGAAGTGATGG
>NW_011494888.1:1359147-1370100 GCF_000754665.1 Bison bison bison
AAGTGATGGGACCGGATGCCATGATCTTAGTTTTCTGAATGTTGAGCTTTAAACCAACTTTTTCACTCTCCTCTTTCACTTTCATCAAGAGGCTCTTTAGTTCTTCTTCACTTTCTGCCATAAGGGTGGTGTCATCTGCATATCTGCATTTATTGATATTTCTCCCGGCAATCTTGATTCCAGTTTGTGCTTCTTCCAGTCCAGCGTTTCTCATGATGTACTCTGCATATAAGTTAAATAAGTAGGGTGATGATATACATCCTTGACATACTCCTTTTCCTATTTGGAACCAGTCTGTTGTTCCACGTCTAGTTCTAACTGTTGCTTCCTGACCTGCATATAGGTTTCTCAAGAGGCAGGTCAGGTGGTCTGGTATTCCCATCTCTTCCAGATTTTTCCACAGTTTATTGTGATCCACACAGTCAAAGGCTTTGGCATAGTCAATAAAGCAGAAATAGATATTTTTCTGAACTCTCTTGCTTTTTTGGTGATCCAGCAGATGTTGGCAATTTGATCTCTGGTTCCTCTGCCTTTTCTAAAACCAGCTTGAACATCTGGAAGTTCACGGTTCATGTACTGCTGAAGCCTGGCTTGGAGTATTTTAAGCATTACTTTACTAGCATGTGAGATGAGTGCAATTGTGCAGTAGTTTGAGCATTCTTTGGCATTGTCTTTCTTTGGGATTGAAATGAAAACTGACCTTTTCCAGTCCTGTGTCCATTGCTGAGTCTTCCAAATGTGCTGGCATATTGAGTGCAGCACTTTTACAGCATCATCTTTCAGGATTTGAAATAGCTCAACTGGAATTCCATTATCTCCACTAGCTTTGTTCATAGTGATGCTTCTTAGGCCCACTTAAGTGGTGAGTGATCCCACCATTGTGATTATCTGGGTTGTGAAGATCTTTTTTGTATAGTTCTTATCTGTATTCTTGCCACCTCTTCTTAATATCTTCTGCTTCTGTTAGGTCCCTACCTTTTCTGTCCACAAAAACATTGGAACACCATAACAGTTTTAAAAATGCAGTATTTATTGTTTGTGATGTTTTACCATGAAATGCAAAGTATGTTTTCCTCAAGGTAGAGATTATGATTTTGAAAAAGGCCATGCTTTTGTGGAAACCTAAGCAATACATACTCCAATACTTTAGCCACCAGATGTGAAGAGTCTACTCATTAGAAAAGACCATGATGCTGGGAAAGATCAAAGGCAAAAGGAGAAGGAGGCAGCAGAGGAAGAGATGGTTGAATAGCATAACTGACTCAATGGACATGAATGTGAAGCAAACGCCAGGAGATAGTGAAGGACAGGGAAGCTTGGCATGTCGCAGTCCATGAGATTGCAAAGAGCTGGGCATGACTCAGTGACTGAACAACAACAAAGCAATATATGTGTGTCCTTGTGCCCACACGTGACATACACACAAAACAAACATGAAGTGTTGTATGAATTGCTATGTGCGTCTATGTTAACATCTGACTAGACTATGAATGGATGGGTGAACAGAGAAAAGGCCCTATGGTGACTATACAGAGGTACCTAAGAAGCTTACTTGTTGAAGACAGAAAACACCTCGTCAATGCTGACTACTCTAGCTCCTTAGTTATACCACATACCTAGTGACCTGACTCCAATCTCACAACTGGAGTAAAATCCACTTATTAAACAGTGCTGCAAGTTGGACCACTGGATGTGTTGGAAGTCAATTTGAATCACACATGAATTCTAGGACTAGTATTCTAATGAGAAATTGATGAAATGGTATTCCTAATGCTTATCAATATGAAAGTAATATTCTGATCAGCACAGGCCATGAACCAACAGGGGTGTGCTTATTTCTGCCTCTGCAGTTATACCCCCGTTCATTCGATGCCGATGACCTACTTCCAATAAGACACTGAAACATACACAACTATTTCTGATTTTCTTAATACTTATGCTTTTATCAAGTGTTACAAGATCGAGTCTTACCCCTTAAACCTATTGTTCCAAATGGCCTAAAGGTAGATCCCACTGAATGCTGGGGAGCCAGGCCAGCCAAGTCTGAAAGTCACAAAGAAGGCTTTCAAATTATGCTCAGAAGAGAACCCATGAGATGGTTACCAGCATACAGAACCCACAGCAAGCTGCTAGGGTGGAAGAGCTCTTTCCTTCTATATGGAGCTTACGTTTTTTAAGGAAAATAGATAGGCAAAGATTTAACAACATATCTCATTAAAGGAAATAATAGAAGCATGCATAAACTGGAAAGGTTTCTTTGGGTGGGGAAAATGGGCCCATTTAGGCAAAAAGAATCAGGAGAGACAACTCTTACAGCCAATTTTGTTTATTTTTGTCATTCAAGTTGGAGTTTAAATAATACATATTAATTCAACAGCCAATGAAGAGAAGCAGACACCCAAGATGAAGGAGGTAAGTGCATTTTGTGAACAGGTAATATTAGCATCATGTGATGTTGCCTGGACGCAAAGCATGAAGAGAGTGGAAGAAATGCACTGGGGTTGCATCACAGGGTACTCATGACAGGTCTCTGATAAGGGCTTGGTCCCATCCTGTGGACACAAAGAGGTCACAGAGAGGCTAAACAAGCTATGAATAGGTCAGCATTGCATTTTAGAAAGTGAACTGTTGTAACTGTGGATTATGGATTGAATGAGGGAAAAATCACAGGCAAGGGGAGTGTTTGCTGCATTTGTGAAGTTAGCTGAGTGAACCTGAGGGTAAGCATGGAGGAGAAAGAAACTGTACAGGAGGCAAAGGGTGAGTTTAAAAGAAGGTAAAGTCTGTGTTCTGATGATTTCTTAGATGTAGGTAAGAGGGAAGGATGGAGTAATCGAAAATGATACATTGTTCTCTGGAATGATGGATAGTAAGTCGAAGAAGCAGGAATGATTCCAGGTTTTGGGGCAAAGAGAATAAAATTGGCTTGGAACATGGTCAATATGTAGGAGATATATAGGTGAAAGTATCTACTAAGAAAATATAGATTCTGTTTTTTAAATTTGGTAGGGAGAATTTCTTCAGTCATATATGCCCTGATTTATTTTAGGGGAAGTATACCTGAAATTTTGAGTACATTTCCATGTTCATTTCAGAAAAAAATTATTAATTTCAGAACACACTAAGTTAATTTTTCTTCAAACATTTTAAACATTTGTCACATTGTTATCTGCACTCTGTGAAGAAATTAAAATGCATATAAATGTTTAAACTGTAAAAGTTTAATTAAATACGGAGTACCTTCTTTCTGGCAAATAGCTCTAATGTGAAATATAAAAATGTTCATTAATAGAAAAAGGTCCTTAAATGTAAGAATAATTTTTCTTTGCTTTCTTATTAGACAGTTTTGGATAAAATTCATTTAGGATGACTCAAAATCTCTTTTAGTAAATACAAAGTTTGAAATTCAAAATCTGTAACTTATTTTTAGTGTGTTGTATTATTTTACTATATTTATTTATAATTAAGGACAGGTTTATCTAGTGTTTCATTTGGGTTTGTAGAAGGCTGTGTCTGTGTGTGCATGCGTGTGCATGCTCACACACACATTAAGTCATGTCCAATTCTTTTCAACTCTGAGGGCTGTACCCTGCCAGGCTTCTGTGTTCATGCAATTTCCCAGTCAAGAATACTGGAATAGGTTGCCATTTCTTACTCCAGGGGATCCTTCTGACCCAGGGATTGAACCCAAGTCTCTTGTAGCTCCTGCACTGGCAGGCAGGTTCTTTACCACTGAGCTACCTGGGAAGTCCAAACCTAGGTTGATTATTAACAAAGTTTTTGGATCTCCCCCTAATGAAGAAAGATGCTAGTTGCCCACCTGTACTGCACTCTGGGCTCATGTCTTAAAGTATAATTTTGTCTAAGAATTAGTATCAAAAATAATTATCCTTCAAGGTCTTTTATAATCTCCAGTTTTGTGTGCCATATATGGCTGGCATGATAACACAATTGTCTGCCACTACAATCTTAAAATGTGTATATGAGTAAATGTGTGAATGAGTAAATGGGAGATGAGTTAATCTGATATTTAAAATAAAGAAAAAGCCTATGCTTTTTGTTTCAAACACTAGGAATCATTTTAATTCATGCAGCTATTATGTTTTATTTAGTCAGTTATAATATATAAATATAAGGTATATAAATCATTCTATTTGTCTTGAGGTAGGAAGGTAGGGGGAAAAAATGGTCGTTTATGTATAATTGAATAGCTTTTAAACGTTCTTACCTGGAAAACTTATGCTTATCAAGAAAGGTACTGTAGAAAGTGTTTTGAATATGTTACCCTATTAATCACAAAGAAAACCTGGGAATAGATAGTATTATCCTCAACTTACCCATAAGGAGCTAAGACTCACTAAGTTCAGTTCAGTTCAGTTCAGTTGCTCAATTGTGTCTGACTCTTTGTGACCCCATGAACTGCAGCACGCCAGGCCTCCCTGTGCATCACCAACTCCCAGAGCCCACCCAAACTCATGTCCATCAAGTCGATGATTCCATCCAACCATTTCATCCTCTGTCGACCCCTTCTCCTCCTGCCCTTAATCTTTCCCAGTCTTTTCAAATGAGTCATCTCTTTGCATCAGGTGGCCAAAGTATTGGAGTTTCAGTTTCAACATCAGTCCTTCCAATGAACACCCAGGACTGGTCTCTTTTAGGATGGACTGGTTGGATCTCCTTGCAGTCCAAGGGACTCTAAAGAGTCTTCTCCAACACCACAGTTCAAAAGCATCAATTCTTCTGCACTCAGCTTTCTTTATAGTCTAACTCTCAGTTAAAGTCACACAGCTAGTAGATGGAAGGGTTGACACTCCCAAATCAACCAGTCTGATGTTAGGACTTGAAATGTTTCAAAGATATTCACCCTTTCATCTACTAGCTGTGTGACTCTAACTTACTGAGCCTTTTACAAATCACCTTTCGTGATTATTAACCTCCAAGTTAACAAGTGAATCCTTCTGAAGTTTCCTCCCATGCATGTCTTCTTGCAATCCAGCTTTATAACCACCAGGTGGCAATGGCAATGCCTTCTCTTCATTCACCTCAAGTTTTTTTGTTTGTTTGTTTTTGTTTTAATAACAGAGTAGTGAGCCAAGAACTTCAAGATGTACAAGCTGGATTTAGAAAATGCAGAAGAACCAGAAATCAAATTGCCAACATCTACTGGATCATAGAAAAAGCAAGGGAATTCCAAAAAAACATCTACTTCTGCTTCATTGACTACGCTAAAGCCTTTGACTATGTGGATCACAACAAACTGTGAAAAATTCTGAAAGAGATGGAAATACCAGACCACCTTGCCTGCCTCCTGAGAAATCTGTGTGCAGGTCAAGAAGAAACAGTTAGAACTGGACATGAAATAACAGACTGGTTCCAAATTGGGAAAGGAATATGTCAAGGCTGTATATTGTCACCCTGTTTATTGAATTTATATGCAGAGTACATCATGTGAAATGCTGGACTGGTGAAGCACAAGTTGGAATCAAGACTGCTGGGAGAAATATCAATAACCTCAGATAGGCAGATGACACCACCCTTATTGCAGAAAGTGAAGAGGAACTAAAGAGCCTCTTGATGAGGGTGAAAGAGGAAAGTTAAAAAGCTGGCTTAAAACTCAACATTCAGGAAACTAAGATCATGGCACCTTGTCCCATCACTTCAAGGAAAACAGATGGGGAAACAATGGAAATAGTGACAGATTTAATTTTCTTGGGCTCCAAAATCACTGTGGATTGTGATTGCAGGCATGAAATTAAAAGATGCCTTCTCCTTGGAAAAAATACCATGAGAAAACTGGATGGCATATTAAAATGCAGAGACATCAGTTTGCCAACAAAGGTCCAATAGTCAAAGTATGTTTTTTTTGGTAGTCACGTGCAGATGTGAGAATTGGACCACAAATAAGGCTGAACACCAAAGAATTGATGCTTTTGAACTGTGGTGTTGGATAAGACTCTTGAGAGCCCCTTGGACTGCAATGAGATCAAACCAGTCAATCCTAAAGGAAATCAACCCTGAATATTCATTGAAAGGATTGATGCTGAAGCTCCAATACTTTGGCCACCTGATGCAAAGAACTGACTCATTGAAAAAGACCCTGATGTTGGGGAAGATTAAGGACAGGAAGAAAAGGGGGTAACAGAGGATGAGATAGTTGGATGGCATCACTGACTCAATTGACATGACTTTGAGTAACTCCGGGAGATAGTGAAGGGCAGGGAAGCCTGGTATGCTGCAGTCTATGGGGTAGCAAAGAGTGGATATAATTGAACAACAACAAATCTAGCCTTTATCCTTGAAGTTGCTCAGTTACGTTCGACTCTTTTCGATCCCATGGACTGTAGCCTACCAGGTTCCTCTGTCCATGGAATTTTCCAAGCTAGAGTACTGGAGTGGGTTGACATTTCCTTCTCCAGGGGATCTTACTAACCCAGAGATCAAACCCAGGTCTCCCACATTGCAGGCAAACACTTTACTGTCCGAGTCACCAGGGAGGCCTTCTATCCTTAAACTTAGCTAATTTTATATTCTTTAATGGATTTAATGGCAGCAGTATTTTTCCCTCTAACAAAAAAGTTCAACTTTTACCTCAGTTGAGTCTGCTGACAGTGTTTTATATGACTGCCTGGAATCAAAAGAGCCATCTCTAATACTGCATCCTTTCAAGATCAGATGCTCAGGTCAAGTTCTCAGTTTATCTATACTGACTTGAATTTTGGCATTGGTCTTGACCTCATCTTTCCCTCTGCCTTTCTCTGGATGGCTATTGCCATCTGAAATAGATTTTCATTCTAAACATACTTTTCATGTCATTTCACATCTTACCTAGAATCATGCTGAAATGTATTTGGCTCCATTATTATTTGGAAAAAGAGAAATAAAGCCAATTTGTTACTTAAAAATTTTTTAAAAATTCTACTAAAGGCGTTCAAATAGTGTTGTTTACTCACATGTCTGAAGTTTTAAGAGGCAATACTTTAAAATACTCTTAAAATATTCCCTCCTAGCTCACTTAAATTAGCAGAATGATTCCATTATGTTGGGCAGTATTATTAACGTTTGTTGACTTTATCAGTATGAGAACATTGCTCCAACTCAACACATTCTCCAGTTCCTTCCAAAACATAACAAAGGACAGAATCATAAAAGTGAGTGATGAAACTGCAAATCAGAACTTAGCAACCCTAACTCTGAGTCAACACTGTTTCACCAAAACAAAAACAATCTCAAGAGAATTTAAGAAAGCAGCAGCAAAAACCTCCAATGGAATATAACAAATCACCAACCATATCTTCCACTGTGAAAAATAACTAGTACCCAGGTGGCTTTTTTATTTTTATTTTTTCAGAATTATATCTGCTTGCTCATTTTCATTTTTCCAGGGAAAGACCCATAGGTTTCACTAAATCCTCAATAAGTCTGTGATTTTTGAAAGATTCAGAACTATTCCTAGGTGGCCCTGAAAGAATATCAATTCAAAGTTCAATTCATCCGGTGTGAGGTAGAGTTTTACCTTATTTTTAAAAAAGATTCCTAAAAGGGCAAAAGTGCTCTGAATCATTTGGTGTTATCAGTGTAAGCTCAATTACCACCTCGAGGAAATGCTTTCGAACTCCCATCCATGGACTAGCACCACCTCCTGCCTCGCCCCCAGGTGTCCTCTGCTTCCCTACTCTCCCTGAAACGTCAGAGATTATTTTTATATCCAGATGGCCCCCAAATCAATATTCAGAGATCTGATCTCTTTCCCAGACTCTAGAACCCCAGGATTAAATAGTTTTTCCTTTCAGACTGTCCTCCACTTTAGACTCTCTGGAAGATAGCTTTGCACATGGTCTTTCTGCAGCTGCACAGAGGTGCCAGCTAGCTGTTGCTGGGCAATGGTTACCACCACTCAGGTCTCCCCACACGCCTACTGCAGAGGTTTCCAGGCAGGATGTGTGAGCACAGGGTTTTGGAATTACAAGAGTCTGGGTGTTTCTTGAGTCATCTAGGAGTTACTCTAGCATCTGGTTTAGCATGTAAGCTGAAGCTCCAATACTTTGGCCACCTGATGCAAAGAACTGATTCATTTGAAAAGATCCTGATGCTGGGAAAGATTGAAGGCAGGGGGAGAAGGGGACGACCGAGGATGAGATGGTTGGATGGCATCACTGACTTGATGGACATTAGTTTGAGTAAGCTCCAGGAGTTGATGGACAGGGAATCCTGGTGTTCTGCAGTCCATGGGGTTGCAAACATTCAGACATGGCTGAGCAACTGAACTGAACTGCATTAAAACATGTCAAAAGTATTCACTGTTTCTGGTCTTTTAACAAATATGATTTGTTTTGATACTGCAGTTGTAGGTTTGTTTCATCCGTACATGACTACTGGAAAAAACTTGGCCTCATCTATTTGCCATGAAGTGATGGAACCAAATGCCATGATCTTAGTCTGATTGTTGAATTTTAAGCCAACATTTTCACTTTCCTCTTTAACTTTCATCAAGAGGATCTTTAGTTCTTCACTTTCTGCCATAAGGGTGGTGTCATCTGCATATTGAGGTTATTGATATTTGTCCCAGCAATCTTGATTTCAGCTTGTGCTTCATCCAGCCCAGCATTTCGCATGATGGACTCTGCATATAAGTTAAAAAAGCAGGGTGACAATATACAGTCTTGACGTACTTCTTTCCCGATTTGGAACTTGTCTGCTGTTCCATGTCCAGTTCTAACTGTTGCTTCTTGACCTACATACAGATTACTTGGGAGGCAGGTAAGGTGGTCTGGTATTCCCATCTCTTTCAGAATTTTCCACAGTTTATTGTGATACACACAGTCAAAGGCTTTGGTGTAGTCAATAAAGCAGAAGTAGACATTTTTCTGGAACTCTCTTGCTTTTTTGATAATCGAATGGATGTTGGCAATTTGATTTCTGGTTCCTCTGTCTTTTCTAAATCCAGCTTCAACATCTGGAAGTTCCCGATTCACATATTGTTGAAGCCTGGCTTGGAGAATTTAGGGTATTACTTTGCTAGCATGTGAGATGTGTGCAATTGCGCAGCCGTTTGAACATTGTGTGGCACTGCCTTTCTTTGGGATTGTAATGAAAACTTATCTTTTCCAGTCTTGTGGCCAATGCTGGCATATTGAGTGCAGCACTTTAACAGCATATTCTTTTAGGATTTGATATAGCTCAACTGGAATTCCATCACCTCCACTAGCTTTGTTTGTAGTGATGCTTCCTAAGGCCCACTTTACTTTGCATTCCAGGATGTCTGGTTCTAGGAGAGTAATCACACCATTATGGTTATCTGGGTCATGAAGATCCTTTTTGTATAGTTTTTCAGTGTATTCTTGCCACCTCTTCTTAATATCTTCCATAGCATTTCTGTCCTTTATTTTGGCCATCCTTTATGAAATGTTCCCTTCATATCTCTAACTTTTTGGAAGAGATCTCTAGTTTTCCCCATTCTACTGTTTTCGTCTATTTCTTTGCATTGATCACTGAGGAAGGCTTTCTTATCTCTCCTTGTTATTCTTTGGAACTCTGCATTCAAATGGGTATATCCTTCCTTTTTTCCTTTGGTTTTCACTTCTCTTCTTTTCTTGCCTTGGAAAAGATGAGAGATCATTCTGTCATTTTTGAGATTTCATCCAAGTACTGCATTTCAGACTCTTGTTGACTATGAGGGCTACTTCATTTCTTCTAAGGGATTCTTGCCCATAGTAGTAGATATAATGGTCATCTGAGTTAAATTCACCCATTTCAGTCCATTTTGGTTCACTGATTCCTAAAATGTTGATGTTCACTGTTGCCATCTACTGTTTGACCACTTCCAATTTGCCTTGATTCAGGGACCTAACATTCCAGGTTCTTATGCAGTATTGTTCTTTACAGCATTGGACTTTATGCAATAGGTGGTAGGGGTTGGCATTTCATTTTTAAATTACCTATTGCATAAAGTAATTTGAAATGTCCAGATGATAATGCAGAGAAGAAAGAAGCCAGCTAGTGAAGGAGGAGGAAAACCAGAGGGAAAAAAAAAAATGAGTATGTTTTGATCTGTTTTTTAAAAAGACTGAGTTGTTCACTGGGTCTAACGCTGTTGATAATCAAGAGTCGAGGACTGAGGAGAGGCCCCTGGACAGAACAATCTGTAAATCGCTACTTACCTTCACAACATCAACTAGCATGGAGCAGTCTGAAGGGAGAATTGAAGGATAGGAAATAATCATTGACAGCTAGCACAGTCCACTCCTCAGAAGACTTTTGTTATAAATGCAAGAGAATAAATCAGTAGCATCCAGAATATTTTTTAAAATGGGAGAAGTCATCCTGCTTATTTATGCAGAGTACATCATGAGAAACGCTGGCCTGAAAGAAGCATAAGCTGGAATCAAGATTGCCCGGAGAAATATCAATAACCTCAGATATGCAGATGACACCACACTTATGGCAGAAAGTGAAGAGGAACTCAAAAGCCTCTTGATGAAAGTGAAAGTGGAGAGTGAAAAAGTTGGCTTAAAGCTCAACATTCAGAAAACAAAGATCATGGCATCCGGTCCCATCACTTCATGGGAAATAAATGGGGAAACAGTGGAAACAGTGTCAGACTTTATTTTTGGGGGCTCCAAAATCACTGCAGATGGTGACTGCAGCCATGAAATTAAAAGACACTTGCTCCTTGGAAGGAAAGTTGTGACCAACCTGGATAGGATATTCAAAAGCAGAGACATTACTTTACCAACAAAGGTTCGTCTAGTCAAGGCTATAGTTTTTCCTGTGGTCATGTATGGATGTGAGAGTTGGACTGTGAAGAAAGCTGAGCGCCGAAGAATTGATGCTTTTGAACTGTGGTGTTGGAGAAGACTTGAGAGTCCCTTGGACTGCAAGGAGATCCAACCAGTCCATTTGAAGGAGATCAGCCCTGGGATTTCTTTGGAAGGAATGATGCTAAAGCTGAAACTC
>NW_011494888.1:1370200-1382556 GCF_000754665.1 Bison bison bison
ACTCCAGTACTTTGGCCACCTCATGCGAAGAGTTGACTCATTGGAAAAGACTCTGATGCTGGGAGGGATTGGGGGCAGGAGGAGAAGGGGATGACAAAGGATGAGATGGCTGGATGACATCACTGACTCAATGGACGTGAGTCTGAGTGAACTCCGGGAGTTGGTGATGGACAGGGAGGCCTGGCGTGCTGTGATTCATGGGGTCGCAAAGAGTCAGACACGACTAAGCAACTGAACTGAACTGAACTGAAGAGTACATTTGATTTCTGATTCAGTGGAGAAGGAAGCCTAAATGCACCCACAGAGAAGGGCTCCTGAGGCACAACCATGAGTAGATGATGGGGGACAGGATCCCAAAAACAGCTGATGGGGGCGGGGAGGGGCTGACGTCCCATCGGTTCATCTGCATCCAGAGGAACCAGCAAGTGTGAGAGCAGGCGAGGAGACATCCGCACACAGGAGAGCCACAGCTGACAGCAATGCTCTACTACCTTCAGCTTGTTACTGAAAAAAGGAGCAAGCTCATCAGCTGAAACCGGGGATGTGGGAAAGGAATCCAAAGTTTGATCATGAGACGAAAATGAGAGTTCTCCAACTGATGACTGTCTCGGTAACCAAAGCAACCATGCAGAGCTTTGACGGTCACAGCCAGGACTTGCATTTCATTTAGCATATAATAGGAAACTACGTTTATAGTCAACCTTCCCCTAAAATTATCTGCTTAGAGTATCCTATTCATCCCTGAGAGATAAAAACTTTATCTGTGCCATATTCAGTTTGGGGATACGTAGGTAGGTAGGGAGACAGGTGAATAGGGAAACAGACAGAGGTATAGAGATGTATGTATATAGCATATATATATATATGTAATAGATGCATACTTACATATATTCTATACTTAAGTATTTGAATATATACTTATATTTTTAAGATATCCTTAATAAGTTTTTCTCTTTTTTAAAATTTATCACATCAATACAATCAAAATCTCTCTGCAAATGACATCATGCTTTGATCTTTCTCTCATATAGCAGATTTTCCAAATATATTTGTTGAGTTTAACAGAGAATCTACATAACTTGAGTATTTAAAAATGTACCTTGTCAGAATCACCTCTAGATATAGCTGGCTCCTTGGGCTCTAAAAACTTGATAATTTATAAACATGCTTTTGAATGTTAATAATACTTTCAACATTTGAAAGATAGTTTTTCTTAGATTGGGATGTTATAAATCCAGCTCGCCTATCTAATCAAATTTTCCAGGTTGTACCTGGAGAATTCTATTCAAAAACAAAGACAATATCTACTTGATTCAAAAGAGTATTATATGAACCAATGAGATAATTCTTGTAAATCACTTTAGTTCCTCAGAGACAAGTGTTCAATAAAGACAAAATGATATTATTATTCTCTGGAGCCCATGATTTTTCTGTCTGCACGCTCCTGGTTAGGAGATATCAGTTTCACACAGGCATCAGCTGCTATGGATTGGTGCACACTCCAAGAGTCAGACACAGACATTCACAAATGCAGCCCTTCCAGATTGACAACTTCCCTCTCATTAAGATCCTGTGTATCAGCATTTAACAAGGGAGTTCTGGGCCCAAGGAGATTTGGTCTAATGATAGACTACAATGAAGTTTAATTAAAATTGTCATCTACATGAATTTTAAAGTCTTCAGATTGCTGGAGAAGCCAATGAAGATGTATTTTTTTTTTATTCTATTGGCCCAGATTTAATGATACTATTTAATTGTCAATCTCTTAAAATTATCCCCTGGGCCTATAACCTGACTCCACTCATTCCTCAATCTTTATAAGAGAGAAACAATAACTCCCAAGGTTACAATAAATGTAATGCATCTTGCCAGGTCCTGTTCTTTGTTTTTCTGCCAACAGGATGATTATTCTCTCTAAACCATAACCTCTTGCTTGGCTAAACTGCAGTAGTCTTCCATAGGATCTTTCATATATATCTTTTTACATTTTTGACATTGTATTATAATTTATAAACATGCCTATTAGGCAAAAAAGAATGTGAATTACTTAATGATTTCTATTTCATTTTTGTATTCCTAGTATCTAACACATTCTATACTAGAAGAACATATTCTGGGATAGAACATACATCTCAATAAAATTATAATTATACAATATGCATTATCTTAACACAACAGAAATAAATTAGAAATAATAGAAACATAGTTAAAAAATATCAAAGCATTTCAAAACTAAATAGCACATTTTGAAGATATCCCACCGATCATCAAAGGAGAATTGCAAAGTCTGTATTGAAAGATTTGTGTATATGTACCATAGCTTTCTTATCCATTCATCCCCCATGGCAGACTCATGTTGATGTATGGCAAAACCAATACAATATCATAAAGTAATTAGCCTCCAATTAAAGTAAAAAATTTGTATTAAAAAAAAAAAAAGATTTGTGATCTATCCACTGTATTGGAATGGCCAAGTTGAATGGATAAACTGTGTTGCTATTTACTTAATTTGTATAAGTAATACAAGACACAGTGAACTTTCAGATCTTAGATATACCAATATCACTTCTGTATCCTTCCCAGTGTATCTGGCTTCCTTTTGTTTCATAAGGTATACGCCATGGGAGTCAAGGTATTTGGAATTCCACTCAGTAATCTTCTACATACCTACAGATCATTTCACCAGGCCATTCCTTTATTCTTGTGATGGTATAAACTTAGATTATAGGTCATCTTTCAATACTTAAAATAAAAATCCCCATTTGCAGTTAAAAAACATTTGCCAATGAAGAGTTTTTATATGACTGTATGTCAAGGATGAATAGCTACAGTTCCATCAGTGTAAGTGCAAGGAACCAGGTGAAAAATTTGGCCTTTTTTATTTGGCTTGAATTCAAAGCAACACTATTTTAGGATTTGTCTTAGAGACATAAGTGTTTCCTCTAGAAAAATGCACAACAGGGGCTACAAGATGAACAAGAACAAAAAGATCAATCTTTAAAAAGAAGAGAGAGAGCTTTGATAGGTTAAACCAGAGAAACCACAAGTCAACCTTTTTGGGTTTAGTTAACATATTTATTGATGACTAAAATTTTATGTCATATTTTATGACTAAAATACTGCTTCCCTTGAGTAGTTAAAATCTGGTGGAATGATTACCTTCAGGAGGAAGGGAGAGAGAGAGAGGTGGGGGACGGAGAGAGAGGGAGGGCGCTAGTTACTACTTTAGGTAGATGCTCCGATAGCCACATATATGAGTGTTTGTAACAAAAGCACCCAACCATACTATGTGTATGGTTGGGGTAAGGGATGGGTGAGATTAGAAGAATTTTAATTTTCTTGAGAAAGGGTGTGATAGACAGAGAAAATATCTGGAGCAAAGGAAAAGAAGGAAGAGGGAGGTTGACACTTCTTATTCTAATTGAATAAGAATAAGAAGAGGAGAACAAGACAGGAAGAAGGTAAATTCAAAACTCTTCACATAAGGCCTTCTGTCCCATGGAAAATTAGACTATTTCATAAGAAGTTAGTATTTGTCTTGAAAGGGCCTGGATGAGTGAGGGCAGTGAGGAAACAGGAGCCAGCATGCAAGGATTGATGAATTAAAAATCAAGTAAAAAATGTAACAAATTTTTTTTAATATAATAGAGAAAAATAAGACAAGACAAGAATACCAGACAAAAGCTCAAGCTTTCCAGGTGAGAGAAGGTAACTAAGATGGAATTAAGTCAATGACAGAATGGATATGTAAAGTTGACCAATAGAAAAATAATTAAGAAGTAAAGATGAACCAGTGCTGCTGCATCCAGCTCAGTGGGTGAGAAAGACCTGAATCTGGGGCAAGAGCATAATTAAAAGACAGAACTTATAATTTGGCAAGCGGGGAGTCAGGGGACCCTCCTGCTATCCATGGCAGGAAGCCAAAATGGCTCCTTTAAGCTGGCACTTTTACTGGCAGAAGTCACGTGAGGTCATTAAGAAATAGCTATCCTGGGGAGTTTGATCAGTGCATCATAAAGAGGGAGTAAAGTTAGGGCTCTGCTGTTGATCAGAAACATCTTGTTTTGTTTCCATGGAGACAGACACAGGGGCAGGCAGTGAAGCGGAGCAGAGAGCATGTCCAGCCCCAAGAATGTGCGTTCAGCATGCTCACTAGGACAATCAGGAGGGCGGGGTTTGCTGCACCCTAAAGTCATGGGGAAGGTTCTGATCTCTGCTCCACCAGGCTGCAACAAACCAGGCTTGATACCTGATGGGCTATGGGTAAGGTAAAGATGCTAAATAATGAATAAACTGAAGTACTGGGAATTGGTGACAAAGTAGTTGATGGGGCTTCCCCATCTAAACATGGACCCTATCTCTTCCACTGCATCCAAACAAGGGCCAGCTACAGTTCTGCTCATTGTCTTGTTCCTCGACTACCAAAGTGTCTGGTTCAGAGTGCTCTCAGTAGGGACGTCGTGTAAGAATAGACCCTATTAGGAGTGAAAGGTAATATATTTAACTTTAAACAACTTGAGGTGGACATACCTGTGAAACCTTCAAGCATAAATGCATCACTCAAGTTAGCAAAATTTATTTCTATCCCAAGAGAATTTGAAATGTGACAGAAAGATCAAGTGAGTTATTGGGGAATGTTTTATAGATATTCATATGGATATGTTGCCACCTCACTATTTGTGGGATCCAAGCTAAAAGTGCAAATGGAATTCCATACATCACAGATCTAACTACTTAAATGTAATACAATTAAGCTAACACATTGTTGGAACTTCCTTGCAGCTCAAATAGTAAAGAATCTGCCTGCAATGCAGGAGACCCAGGTTTGATCCCTGAGTTGGAAAGATCCTCTGGAGAAGGGAATTGCAATCCACTCCAGTATTCTTGCCTGGAGAATCCCATGGGCAGAGGAGCCTGGTGAGCTACAGTCTGGGAGGTTGCAAAGAATTGGACACAACTAACACTTACACTGGAAAAGGCAGTGGCACGCCACTCCAGTACTCTTGCCTGGAAAATCCCATGGATGGAGGAGCCTGGTAGGCTGCAGTCCATGGGGTCACTAAGAGTTGGGCACGACTGAGCGTCTTCACTTTCACTTTTCTCTTTCATGCATTGGAGAAGGAAATGGCAACCCACTCCAGTATTCTTGCCTGGAGAATCCCAGGGACAGGGGAGCCTGGTGGGCTGCCGTGTATGGGGTTGCACAGAGTCGGATACGACTGAAGTGACTTAGCAGCAGTAGCAGCAGCAACACTTACACTAACACATTGTTGAGAAGAATATGCGCTAGCCTCCTATGTTGACAAACACATCATTACGATGACAGAATTACATTCAGAATTCTCAGAATCCTCAACATTTTCAGCAAGGATGTATAAGCACAGGGAGAACTAGCCAGTGGCTCTGGATTGTGGCCTACCTCCCTTCTCTTTCCACACTGAGCTTCGTCCATAACACCAGGACCCCACACATCCAAGGTCCATCTACTCCTTGCAGAGCTCTGTCCGAAGCCAATGCCACGGCCCAAAGGTGTACATGCCTGCTGCATGGACGGCGCGCAGATGAGTGTGCCTGAGGAGGAAGAGGATTTCATAGGCCCTGGTAGGATGCTTGAGGCTAGGAGATCAGAGAATTAGAGAACCTCTGGTTCTCAAAACCTAGCCTAAAGGGGATTAAACTGGAGAAGACCCTGGGAAGGGTTCTCTGGCCTTGCTCTGAGAACAACACTGCACAGTGGAGCAAACCTGATAGACTAGTGACAAACTGCCGGCAAAACTCAGACCACAGAGGGGGACAGAGGTGAAAGAGATGAAGAAGCAAAACAAGAAACCCTTGAAAGACAGAACTGAAACCCAGTGATGCTGCAGTCCTCTTGAAGTCTGCCTAACTTTTGTGGTTAATTTACATGAGATTTTTCTCTGGTTCCATGATGTTTTTCTAGATAATGAGTTAGTTTTTGTCCCTTGTTATCAAATTATCCATGATTCAGAAAATACAATTATTAGAACTATAAGAACATCCTATAAGAACTATAAGAACATCCTATAAGAACACTATAAGAACTATAAGAGGGAACACAATACAAAATGGGCTAAGAATATGACCTGCTATTTCACTGAGTTGACTGAGCTGATGCATTTCACACAGAACAGGTGAACATGGTCTGGAAAAAGGAATCAAAGACCCACAACAAATTTGTACTAACTTCGTCAGCTTTTTTTAAAATTGTTTCCATTCTCTCTTCTGTTATTTCTAGGCATTATACCACAAACTACACAAATCAAAAATGCCATCGTTAACTTAGGAGTTTGGGCTTAACATACATAGTATGTAGTTTTATACATACTACTATGCATAAAGCAGATATATATAGCACAAAGAACTATATTCAATATCTTGCAATAACCTATAAGGGAAAAGAATCTTAAAAAGAACATATTTTTGTATATATCTATAAACTGAATATATATGTAAACTGGATATGTATATATATATATATATAAATATATATATATAAATAAACTGAATCACTTTGCTGTACACTTAAAGGGAACACAACATTGTAAATTAACTATAGACTTCAATCTTAAAAAATGACTTTAAAAAAAGGCCATCCTTCAATTAGTACTTCTTTAAGTTCATTAAATAAAGTTAAATCTGTTATCAGCTGGTTAATGTACAATTACTGCCCACTTTTCCAGCTCCAGCATTTAAAACAATCCTATTGTATTTCGTGTGCTCTCAGAGAATAGATATCTGTCTTGATTAAACAATGTTCACAGAGAAAACTCACACACAAATTCATTCTAACAAGGGTCTGTGCTAAACAAGGCATGAGAAGGAGAGAATGTCAAGGAACAAACAACACAAACCACTGCTTCTCAGTTCCATCAAGACCTCTTTTTTGAGAATTTAGGCGATGATAAAAAATGAGAAACAGAATTACTGTGGCAAAGACAAATTACTTTGTGCATTGGGAGGAGAACAGCAAAAACATGAAGAAAAGGATCACATCCCTTGCGTAAACAGGTTTTCACATTTCAAGAAACAGACACAAGCAATTCTGCAGGAGTTAAGTGAGTGCTCTTAGAAGTCCATCAGGCATAATGGGCCGAACCAGCATAAACATCAACAGAAAATGCAGAGTAGCATCTGAGTCCTTGCACTAAGGGTGTAAATTGTACAAGTAAAATGGGGGAGATAAGCAAATTGTAAAAATGGAACATCTATCCTGAGACCTAAATAAGCCACTGACAGGTGGAGAAATTCACTTCACCCTAATTGTGAGGGACCCGTGTGCTAAGTAGAGAAGAAGCCACTATGGTATTAGTGTATCTGAGAACAAAATAATTGCCTTAAAAACACGTGCACATCACAGAGGCTTCAAGCTTATAAATATCTAATGTACAGGGACAAGGAATGTATAAATAGAAAGCCATTCCACTCTGAAAGAGGAGAATATTTATGAAATGAAGAAATTACATATGCATTAGGACTAGCATGAACTCAATGAACATAGAATGGAAAACAGTCTAGAAAATGTTTTAGCTACCATGTCCTCAAATATTCTCATTTTACACCTGAGGAAACTAAGAAACAGAAGGGGTAAATGCTTCTTATATCATGAATGACTAACTCTTAAAGCAATATAAAATGATGGGGCAATATCCACAATTAGTGCAAGGCTAATTTTAAATATTCAATATAAACCCATATAAACAATAAAACAAAATTAACATGAACATATACTTTTCCATTCAAAAGTATCTTATTAAAGTGTTTATTCCCTCAAGGAAATAATAAAATTTTAATTCTTAAAAAAACACAAGTATTTAGTAAGCATCTACTTTACTTGCTGCTGCTGCTACTACTGCTAAGTCGCTTCAGTCGTGTCTGACTCTGTGCGACCCTGTAGACAGCAGCCCACCAGGCTCCCCCGTCCCTGGGATTTTCCAGGCAAGAACACTGGAGTGGGTTGTCATTTCCTTCTCCAATGCATGAAAGTGGAAAGTGAGACTGAAGTCGCTCAGTCATGTCCAACTCTTAGCGACTCCATGGACTGCAGCCTACCAGGCTCCTCCGTCCATGGGATTTCCAGGCAAGAGTACTGGAGTGGGGTGCCATTGCCTTAGAACATGGAAAATATCCTGAGATTTTAAAAAGACATAATTTCTAGGTCTGTTTACCAAAGGGAAAATATGGGGGAAGGGATAAATTGGGAGTCTGAAACTGATGCACACATACACTGCTATATTTAAAATAAATAACCAATTAGAATCTACTGTATAACACAGGGAATTCTACTCAATATTCTGTAATAACCTAAATGGGATAAGAATTTGAAAAAGGATAGATATATGTATATGTATAACTGATTTACTGTGTTGTATACCCAAAGCTAAAATTGTAAATAAACTATAGAAAGTGAAAGTGAAGTCTCTCAGTCATGTCCAACTCTTTGCGACCCCATGGACTGTAACCTACCAGGCTCTGCGGTACATGGGATTTTCCAGGCAAGAATACTGGAGTGGGCTGCCATTTTCCTTCTCCAGGGGATCTTCCCAACCCAGGGATTGAACCCGGGTCTCCTGCATTGCAGACAGACACTTTACCATCTGAGCCACTATACACCAATATAAAATAAATATTTAAAAATAAATAAATAGAATATATAATTATTTTAATCCTTACAGTTTGTTTTGGCTCATAATAAACATCAACCTCAAGGCTGACGTAGACTGAGTATAATATAAATGATAGAAATATATTCTATTTTATTTTTATGATTTAGTTTTATGATTCCCTCTCTGTCAACCTGGGGCTTCCCTGGTGGCTCAGTGGCAAAGAGTTCACCTGACAATGCAGAAGTCGTGTGTTTGATCTTTAGGTCATGAACATCCCCTGGATAAGGCAATGGCAACCCACTCCAGTATTCTTGCCCAGGAAATCCCATGGACAGAAGAGCCTGGCAGGTTACAGTCCATGTGGTGGCAAAGAGTCAGACAGGACTCAGCGACTAAACGACAACTCTATCAACCTAGATCAAAACAAAGAGTCAACTGACCCAAACTGCATCAGAAGTCAGATGCAAGAGCCGCCCCACCTCACCTATATACACTGTTTTCCCTTCCTTATTGTCTTCCAACCAAATGACATGACTATGAAGCTCCTTGAAAATCCTCATCACTTGTCAGTAAGTTTACTCACTTCTCAATATCCTGGAACAATTTGGCAGTCAACAACTTGCTTTCTGCATTGATCCTAAGGAAGGCACTGACCAACAGACAGATACAATCTTGCTAGTTTTGCCTTCATTTCATAAGGCTTTTGGAGAATGACTGCATGTCAGGAGTCAGGTGAGATGAAGACAGACTAGCTAAGAATCAAGTTGCGGAACCCTTCCACCCTGGATGCCATCATTCACAGTGGACAGCAGCATTAATTTCTCAGTGCCATTTTGCAATTGTTCTCAACACTGAAAATACTGTATTTGAAGATGATTTTATTCTCTCCTTCACTTAAAAGTCTATTTATTTTTCAGCACCACAGGGGACATTATTTCAGAATGGAATGACTTCTTTGTGTGGCTAGAGATTATACCATGACCTATTTGGTAATATGTAATATATATGGAGTAATTTTGGTGCTACAGGTACTGGAAAATGTATCTCTGGAATTTGCAAGCCAAGTGGCCCCACAGCTTATTCAATGGCAATGTCAGAACCATGTTGCTGATTTTCTGTAACTCTCAGAGACTATATACTGCAAAGTGTGTCTGAATATGACAAGATCAACTGTGGAGGGTGGTCCAGTGGTTAAGACAGCATGCTTCCACTTCAGGAGACATGGATTTGATCCCTTTTCAAAGGAACTGAAATCCCACAAGCAGTGCTGTGCAGCCAAAAAAAAAAAAAAAAAGAATCCCTGTGGGCCTTGTGATTAAGGGAGACACTCCCTTGACTAAGAGAGCCCCGTGTGCTCAGTCAGAAGTCTCGTTTGACCCAGTCCCTCCCACCACTACCCCAACTCACAAAACTTGTCAACATGAGTTTTTCTGCTTCCCTTGGAACTGCTTATACCAAATTCTTTCAGTCTATAGACCTTGGAGGTGTTAAGGGGCAAAATGATAATAATGAGGAGGATGATGGCGATAACAGAAGAGAAGGAGCACAAAACCAGGAATGAATGCCACAGAGGTAGACACACATATCTCAGAAAAAAAAAAAAAAAAAGGCACCAAGAAGTCTAAAATTCAGACTTTATGGAAATATAAATAGTAAATAGGACTTTAGCTGCGAACAACTACCAACTAGAAGAAAGTGTAGATTTAATGAATGACACAGAGTTGATTCTCTGTCAGCTTGAAAGGACTTTTGCAGTATTTAAAGCAACAACAACAACAAAAAAAACCTCATAAGACAATTGTAGAACAAAGCACATAAGGTATTTATGAGTGCAGGGCATATTAAAAGAGAGCCCACATGGTGCAGCTAAGAGAATTCAGGGTTCAGTTCATGGATGTCAGTTTTACACTCTGGTCTGCTGCTCAGATAGATACTGTACATTTGGCCGTTCACTCCACAATTACTTTATCTGTTGTATATGAAGAATGCCACATGCTAACATTCAACAGTATTCTAGTAAAAATAAAGTTAGCAACTGTTTAGATAATATTGTGAGAAATGTGAAGTATTCTATAAATCAATACTGTAATTATTACTTGATAAAATTAGCAGCAGATTTAGTTTCTATCAGTATCAATTTTTTTATATGTTGAATATATTCAATTTATAATAATACAGGACAATTGGGCTATGCCCTTGTCAGTACTCTAGCAGGAATTTTGTTTTTAGATTCTAACCCCATCAAACTTTCTCTCAAGGGATTTGCTTCCTCATAAAAATGGAACTTCCTTGGCTGAGTGATTCTCCAGAGAGGCAAAACTTTCTTTTTATTATGGGCATATCTTAGAAGTGAATGTGCAGCCCAGAAATTTTTATTCTTGGAATAAAAGACTGAAAACTTACTTATACATGGACTAGAGACAGGAACAGTGCACCCTCCACATATTACATGTCACAAAATCCTACATACTGAGAGTTTTCAGAGTCCAAAGTCTCACCCTGGACCCAAACAAAGAACACTACTTCAGAGACACAAGGTCGACAGATTTCATAAAGGAACAGTGTCCCTTTTACACACAAATATAAACCATCCCCTGGTGGCTCAGACGGTAAAGAATCTGCCTGCAATGCCGGAGACATGGGTTCAATCCCTGGGTCAGGAGTATCCCCTGGAGGAGGAAATGGCAACCTACTCCAGTGTTCTTGCCTGGAAAATCCCATGGACAGAGGAGCCGTGCAGGCTACAGTCCATGGGGTCAAGAGTCAGACACAACTGAGTGACTAACACTTTCACTTTTTGTTTTTCAAACAATCCTTTTCTGCCAGTGATAGCTATTTCCTCCTATTTCCCCAAATTCAAGTGTCTAGCAAAGAAGAGTCCACAAACATGAATAAAGACAGGCATGTTACCATTTTCATTTTGCTGCATTTTGTTTCCACTTTGTTTAATTATCTGCAGAGGTTCATAATACAGTTAAAATATATCTACTAATTGGTTTTACAATTTCTGTCAACATAGGTGGAAAACCAAGCACATTAAGAGTTCATTTTCTTACAAATCACAGTGTCTTATTTTAGCATGGTGATTGAATGTAAATTTGTCCCCTAAAATTGACTATAATGAGAGTAATGAAGAAGAACACGAATGAACCCTAAAGACAGCAGGTATGGTGTCAAGGGAAGGTTTACAGCTGGAAAGCAGGACACATTTCAGCTTACTAAGCACAGTGGGGAAAGGAAAAGCTAAGACAGCCATCCGGAGGAAGAGGGAGAAAGATAAAGCTTTTTTATCACAGAACCTGGAATGGTTCAGGTTGGGCAAACAGTTACTTTCCAAGGCAGAGATACAGAGGAGGGACTAAAAGCAGAAGCGCTGGTTGGAAGTCTACTTAAGAATAAATTTGATCCCAGAATTTCTATCCCTTTATAGCCCCCTTGCCACCTGGCAGAGGACTGGGCTTAAGTCACACACAGTTGCAGAAGAGTGGAACAAACATGAACAGGTGAGAGCTCCTGTGCCACAAAATATGGTTCATTCATTAGACCATCCCCTTTGTAAGGTCCAAGAATATGGGAAAAAGGAATCTATGCCTCAGGAAAGAAATGGGGTTACTCTCTAGAGAATCTGGCTGCTTCAAGAGAAAATCTGAAGATCCTTTCATCTGGGCACCCAGGAACAAGGGCCCCAAGACAGGCAGATGGAGGGAAGGATGGGGAGGGGGAGGGGAAGGG